>NC_092091.1:13704571-13847071 GCF_045679555.1 Salvelinus alpinus | reverse complement strand
AAGGACCCAGAGAAACTGTGGAGGGACACGTTTTACATAGTTGTCATGGGGATGCACTGGTGTGCCGTGCTCTGCACCATTTCCCAAATCACGGTGGGTCAGCACTAAGGCCAAGGATGTTGTAGAAACTAAGAGTTTTCATGAATGCAAGTAGATGTGACCACAGGTGGAAAAGGACTAGCTGTGAAACTACCTGTTCTTGTCAGATACAAAAACAAAAAGTCTTCATTGCCTATATTTACTGGTTTTATCGGCATTTATTTCAACTGAAGCTTTCCTTCTGATAGAAAATGTCCTGTCTTTTTTGAAAACTGAATGAACAAGAAAATATTCTGGTCTTTTTGTAGGATACCGTCCGTTTTATGATTTATTCATGCTGGAAAAAGGGACAGGTGGGAAATTACCACAAAATGACTCCTCCTTTTCTCTCCCCTCCTCTCCTCATCTCCTGTCCTTCTCCTCTCCTGTCCTCCTCTCCTCTCCTCCTCCCCTCCCCTCCTCCCCTCCTCTCCTCCATCCTCTCCTCTCCTCCTCCCCTCCTCTCCTCTCATTCTCTCCTCTGCTCCTCTCAGGGTTATTGGGTCTTCTTTATGGTGGATGGTAACGAGTTGTTCCCAGCCTTCTACAAAGCCTTGCAGCTCTTAGACTTCTACCTGGGCGTCCTCCTATCATTCAACCCTGTGTTTGGAGTGGACGTGAGTACCTGGACATGCCTGTACACTGAAATTGTAACAAAACACAGGACTTTAAGGTGGTGGCAGAGCAAAGTTTGATAGAGGCTCAAGCTGTACTTTACATTGCTGCGATTTATTGCAACCTCTGTTGCTTGACGTATTGCTCTGTGATGTTAGTCTGGCTTGTGACACGCTGCTTATTGTGTTGATGTCATTTTCGTCTGGCTGATGACATGTGCCTGTTTGTCTGATACGGATGTGTTGATACTGCTGTTTAGATTTTTGAAACTAGTTAAATAAAGGTTAAATTAAAATGTGTTCCACTTCCTCTCTCTCCGTGTGTGTGTGTGTGTGTGTGTGTGTGTGTGTGTGTGTGTGTGTGTGTGTGTGTGTGTGTGTGTGTGTGTGTGTGTGTGTGTGTGTGTGTGTGTGTGTGTGTGTGTGTGTGTGTGTGTGTGTGTGTGTGTGTGTGTGTGTGTGTGTGTGTGTGTGTGTGTGTGTGTGTGTGTGTGTGTGTGTTGAACAGTCTGTGTGCGTGTTGGTGGAGATGGAGAAGACCAAGAACTACTGGCTCCTCCACGCCACCGAAGGCATCGGCATGGCTGTCATTATCTTCATGGTGGGCATCTCTCACACCCTGATGAACACTGCACGGCTCTCACATGATCTCACCTCCTAATGAGAAGAATTTGACAAATTCTTTCCAAAATCTTTTTAACCTAACAGATGTCTTGAAACCACAAATACGTATTTCCAACGGCTTTTCAAGTGTTATAATATCCACATGGCAGTCGTAAATACATAGGTACTGTATGGCTAGCATCACGAAAGAAAACAATTACACACAATCTAGATGGGAAGACTCAGTCTCAGTAATACGATGTCAGAAGTAAGGGGATCTCTTGTATCTCTCAGTCCTGGCATGTGGGTGTGGGACAGAGAGGAGGCAGGTGCGGCAGGTGGTTCTGCCTTTCACTTATCCTCCCCAGGCAGGTAACGCGTCTCGGAATGGGGACTTGTAGAGATATATTTCAAAGTCCAGGCACAGTTGCTCTCTTCTCTCTTCAAATGTTTGCAGTACATTTTCAACATATTTTGCTCGTAAGACAAGGTCTACTGTGACCTCGAGACGGCTCTTATCATTTCTGAAATGTGCATTTTGATGTTGTGTCTCCAGGTCTACCGCATTGTGTGTAAGTTGGGGTACGGTGAAGCGTGGTGGTCCACGACGGTGGTGACTAACCATGGAGACAGACGTCAGTCAGTGAGTCGCCAGCCTTCCTTCACCCTGTCAGAGTGGACAGACGCCCAGGAGGACCTGATGGACCTAGAAGCTGAACCCCAGACACCTGTCTTTGACCTGGGTCTGGACACCAGGACGGAGGGGGACATCACCACCCTCTCTGTTACACCTGTGGGCCTGCAAGAGAGGTCAGTGGGAGGATGGAGATGGAGAGGTGATCTCCAAGGGGAGGGGGGGGTCTGTGTGTGCACAATTGCAATACATTTTTCTTGTACACTGTAAACCCTAATGTGCTGTCGTGACTCATAACTTTTGAGGAAACCTGTTGCACTTCATATATCTGAGTACAGTTACTTAAAGTGATTTTGTAGTCATTACTCAAATTGATTGTCACTGTGACTCTGTAGGGGGTCCAGATTTGAGTTGTGTTAGCTTGAACATTTTGAGTAACTCACCCACTAAGCCACCCCTCCAATATAATTTCCCAGTGTGCCTTGCCTTTTCGAGTGAATTGTACAGATGTAGGATTTTAATTTGATCAATCAAATGTATTTATAAAGCCCTTTTTACATCAGCCGATGTCACAAAGTGCTATACAGAAACCCAGCCTAAAACCCAAACAGCAAGCAATACAGATGTAGAAGGACGGTGGCTAGGAAAAACTCAGGAACTTATGGAAGAAGGAACCTAGGAAGAAACCTAGAGAGGAACCAGGCTCTGAGGGATGGCTAGTCCTCTTCTGTCTGTGCCGGGTTGAGATTATAACAGTACATGGCCAAGATGTTCAAGCGTTCATAGATGACCAGCAGGGTCAAATAATAATAATAATAATCAAAGTGGTTGTAGAGGGTGCAACAGGTCAGCACCTCAGGAATAAATGTCAGCTGGCTTTTCATAGCCGAGCATTCAGAGTTAGAGACAGCAGGTGCGGTAGAGAGAGAGAGTCGAAAACAGCAGGTCCGGGACAAGGTTACACGTCCGGTGAACAGGTCAGGGTTCCATAGTCGCAGGCAGAACCGTTTAAACTGGAGCAGCAGCACAACCAGGTGGACTGGGGACAGCAAGGAGTCATCAGGCCAGGTAGTCCTGAGGCATGGTCCCAGGGCTCAGGTCCTCCTGGAGGGGAGGGAGAGGTAGAGAGAGAGAATTAGACTTAAATTCACACAGGACACCGGATAAGACAGGATAAGTACTCCAGACATAACAGACTGATCCTAGCCGCCCGACACATAAACTATTGCAGCATAAATACTGGAGGCTGAGACAGGAGGGTTCGGGAGACACTGTGGCCCCGTCCGACGATACTCCGGAAGGGGCAAACCAAGCAGGATATAACCCCACCCACTTTGCCAAAGCACAGCCCCCACACCACTAGAGGGATATCCTCAACCACCAACTTACTGTACTACCCTGAGACAAGGCTGAGTATAGCCCACGAAGATCTCCCCCACTGCACGAACTCGAGGGGATCGCCAAACCCAGATCACTCTTTTGTTGCTGAGGATTTTCCTGAACAGCAAGAAATGCAAACATGTAGTGTTTAAAAAGGCTTCTAAAGTTGATAATTTCCACTTTAAAATGTCAGACTTGATTTGCCCTGAAGAAAAATGTATCAACCCCTTGTAAAAATTTAAATATTTAACTAGGCAAGTCATTTAAGAATACATTTTTATTTACAATGACAGCCTACCCCAGCCAACTGTGTACCGCCCTATGGAACTCCCAATCACAGACAGAGGTGAAACAGCCTGGGTTCAAACCAGGGACTGTGGTGACGCCTCTTGCACTGAGATGCAGTGTCTTAGACCACAGTGCCACTGCGGTAGTCTCAGTATTCAAACTTCCCTAACTTGGCAGTCATTCTGAATGCAGGTTGCGGGTGATTAACAATTCCACTTGTTGGATATCCTAACTCTGGCTGGATTCCAATAGGAATTAAATATCACTTTGCAAGCATAATGTGATTTGCAGGCTTGATGTGGCCTGTAAACCAGAAGATTCTGAACACCACTGAGTTAGGGTATAACTAGGCCCTCAAAGAAAGGCCTTGTGATATACACTGAGTGTACAAAACATTAAGAAAACCTTCCTAATATTGGGTTGCCTAACTTTTTTTTTAAATGTGTTGATCTGACTTGAAGAAATAATGAGTTCAATTTACTAGAAGTATTTGAGTTAAAAAATGCCTTGGGGATTACAGTGTATGCGTCTGTGCCATCCGATGTGTGTGTGTGTGTGTGTGTGTGTGTGTGTGTGTGTGTGTGTGTGTGTGTGTGTGTGTGTGTGTGTGTGTGTGTGTGTGTGTGTGTGTGTGTGTGTGTGTGTGTGTGTGTGTGTGTGTGTGTGTGTGTGTGTGTGTGTGTGTGTGTGTGTGTGTGTGTTAGGAGGGGCTCCAACGTGTCCCTGACCCTGGACATGTGTTCTCCTGGCTGTACGGAGCCCTATGGCTACGGAGCCCAGCTCTCCCCCAGAGACCAGACTGCCAAGGAGTACCTGAGAGAGGGAACAAACACACTCAGCCCTGCCCAGCTCCACACACGCGCTATGGACGACCAAGTCCTACAGGCAGAGTTCTATGTGAGTAACACACAAACCCACCAAGGAGCTCTCAACACCCAGGGGCTACTATAAACAGTGTATGAGATGTTGACACAGTGAAATGCATTAGCATTCTCAGCTCCACAGAGGATGCATTACACCTTTAGGCTGAGATATACACTCACAATCACACACACTCTCTCTAAGACAGAGGTAGGTCTACACAATCACACACTCTCTAAGGTAGATGTACACACTCACTACTAGTGTAAACCAAAGTTTCCCAAACTCAGTCCTGGGGCCCCCTCTGCGTGCACCGACTTTGGGCAACACTGGTCTAAACTGTGTGTGCAATAGACACAAACCAAGACGAGCACACACAATCATGCACCAGGGAAACCATTTCCTGGATACAACCACACATCACTAAGCTACTGTACATCCATTGTTTTGTTGCCAGGAAACTCCCATGAACTTTGTGGACCCAAAGGAGTACAACTACCCAGGCCTGGTGAGGAAGAACCGCTATAAGACCATCCTGCCCAGTGAGTGGACTCCCAACAGCAGTCATTTCCAATCGCTCTCTGAACCTCACAAATGAAAGCAGACACACACACACATACACACACACACAGGCAGTTGTCTGGGTCTTGTGATATGGTCCTGTGTTTTCCAGACACACACAGTAGAGTGATCCTCCAGACAGCAGATGAAGATGAATTCCTCAGGACCTACATCAATGCTAACTACCTACAGGTAGGTCTCTGTCTAACTACCTATAGGTAGGTCTCTGTCTAACTACCTACAGGTAGGTCTCTGTCTAACTACCTACAGGTAGGTCTCTGTCTAACTACCTACAGGTAGGTCTCTGTATATCTACCTACAGGTAGGTCTCTGTCTAACTACCTATAGGTAGGTCTCTGTCTAACTACCTACAGGTAGGTCTCTGTCTAACTACCTACAGGTAGGTCTCTGTCTAACTACCTATAGGTAGGTCTCTGTCTAACTACCTACAGGTAGGTCTCTGTCTAACTACCTACAGGTAGGTCTCTGTCTAACTACCTACAGGTAGGTCTCTGTATATCTACCTACAGGTAGGTCTCTGTCTAACTACCTACAGGTAGGTCTCTGTCTAACTACCTACAGGTAGGTCTCCGTCTAACTACCTACAGGTAGGTCTCTGTCTAACTACCTACAGGTAGGTATTTGTCTAACTACCTACAGGTAGATCTCTGTCTAACTAACTATAGGTAGGTATTTGTCTAACTACCTACAGGTAGGTCTCTGTCTAACTACCTACAGGAAGGTCTCTGTCTAACTACCTACAGGTAAGTCTCTGTCTAACTACCTACAGGTAGGTCTCTGTCTAACTACCTACAGGTAGGTCTCTGTCTAACTACCTATAGGTAGGTCTCTGTCTACCTACCTACAGGTAGGTCTCTGTCTAACTACCTACAGGTAGGTCTCTGTCTAACTACCTACAGGTAGGTCTCCGTCTAACTACCTACAGGTAGGTCTCCGTCTAACTACCTACAGGTAGGTCTCTGTCTAACTACCTACAGGTAGGTATTTGTCTAACTACCTACAGGTAGATCTCTGTCTAACTACCTATAGGTAGGTATTTGTCTAACTACCTACAGGTAGGTCTCTGTCTAACTACCTACAGGAAGGTCTCTGTCTAACTACCTACAGGTAGGTCTCTGTCTAACTACCTACAGGTAGGTCTGTGTCTAACTACCTACAGGTAGGTCTCTGTCTAACTACCTACAGGTAGGTCTCTGTCTAACTACCTACAGGTAGGTCTCTGTCTAACTACCTACAGGTAGGTCTCTGTATATCTACCTACAGGTAGGTCTCTGTCTAACTACCTACAGGTAGGTATTTGTCTAACTACCTACAGGTAGGTCTCTGTCTAACTACTGCTCCATCTCAACTAATTAATGTACAAGCAATGCCGTCCCAGCCAATAAGCCACATAAGTGGACGATTAGGGCCCAGCGGCTTGTAAACTAGGGCCTTGTGTACAAGTTTTCTCATCCATGGTCCTGTGAGAACTACTGTGTTGCCGTCACTAGAACTACTGTGTTGCCGTCACTAGAACTACTGTGTTGCCGTCACTAGAACTACTGTGTTGCCGTCACTAGAACTACTGTGTTGCCGTCACTAGAACTACTGTGTTGCCGTCACTAGAACTACTGTGTTGCCGTCACTAGAACTACCGTGTTGCAGTCACTAGAACTACCGTGTTGCCGTCACTAGAACTACTGTGTTGCCGTCACTAGAACTACTGTGTTGCCGTCACTAGAACTACTGTGTTGCCGTCACTAGAACTACTGTGTTGCCGTCACTAGAACTACTGTGTTGCCGTCACTAGAACTACTGTGTTGCAGTCACTAGAACTACTGTGTTGCTGTCACTAGAACTACTGTGTTGCCGTCACGAGAACTACTGTGTTGCCGTCACTAGAACTACTGTGTTGCCGTCACTAGAACTACTGTGTTGCCGTCACTAGAACTACTGTGTTGTTGTCACGAGAACTACTGTGTTGCCGTCACTAGAACTACTGTGTTGCCGTCACTAGAACTACTGTGTTGCCGTCACTAGAACTACTGTGTTGTTGTCACGAGAACTACTGTGTTGCCGTCACTAGAACTACTGTGTTGCCGTCATTAGAACTACTGTGTTGTCGTCACGAGAACTACTGTGTTGCCGTCACTAGAACTACTGTGTTGCCGTCACTAGAACTACTGTGTTGCCGTCACTAGAACTACTGTGTTGCCGTCACTAGAACTACTGTGTTGTTGTCACGAGAACTACTGTGTTGCCGTCACTAGAACTACTGTGTTGCCGTCACTAGAACTACTGTGTTGCCGTCACTAGAACTACTGTGTTGCCGTCACTAGAACTACTGTGTTGCTGTCACTAGAACTACTGTGTTGCTGTCCACAGGGTTACGGGGGTGAGGAGCGGGCGTACATCGCTACCCAGGGTCCTACAGTCAACACAGTGGGAGACTTCTGGAGGATGGTGTGGCAGGAACGCTGTCCTATCATCGTCATGATCACTAACCTAGAGGAGAAGAATGAGGTAGGGAGGGAGGGAGGGAGAAAGAGATAGACCAGAGGTAAATTCCCATGTGAACTCTGGCTCTCTGTTGCCCCTTACAGAAATGTGCAGAGTACTGGCCTGAGGACTCTGTGTCCCACGAGGGCATCCTGATCACGGTTGTCACGGTAACCCAGGAGGACGACTACAGCCTGAGGGTCTTCACTCTGAAGGTGAGAGTAAATCTACAGTATGCATCTATACACCAATGCCAAGAACACCAAGGACAGCACAGGAGGCTGCTGAGGGGAGAACGGATCATAATAATGGCCGCTACGACGCAAATGGAATGGCATCAAACACCTGGAAACCATGTGTTTGATGTATTTGTGTGTGTGTGAGACAGTGTGATGGAGAGGAGCGCAGCCTCAGGCAGTACTGGTATACCTCCTGGCCTGACCAGAAGACACCGGACAAAGCCCCGCCCCTCCTGGAGCTGGTACAGGAAGTGGAGCAGGCAAGAGAGGAAGCTCTGCCCACCAGCGGCCCTGTCATCGTCCACTGCAGGTGGGTTTGGAAACACAGACATTATACCCACACCTATTACCGTCAGTAGGGAGGATGCCTCAGTGGATTTTTTGGAAGGTCTGTGCCCCTAGAGATAGAAGACGTGTGGCAGCATTGGAAGGTCTGTGCCCCTAGAGATAGAAGACATGTGGCAGCATTGGAAGGTCTGTGCCCCTAGAGATAGAAGATGTGTGGCAGCATTGGAAGGTCTGTGCCCCTAGAGATAGAAGACATGTGGCAGCATTGGAAGGTCTGTGCCCCTAGAGATAGAAGACGTGTGGCAGCATTGGAAGGTCTGTGCCCCTAGAGATAGAAGACGTGTGGCAGCATTGGAAGGTCTGTGCCCCTAGAGATAGAAGACGTGTGGCAGCATTGGAAGGTCTGTGCCCCTAGACATAGAAGACGTGTGGCAGCATTGGAAGGTCTGTGCCCCTAGAGATAGAAGACGTGTGGCAGCATTGGAAGGTCTGTGCCCCTAGAGATAGAAGAGGTGTGGCATCATTGGAAGGTCTGTGCCCCTGGAGATAGAAGAGGTGTGGCAGCATTGGAAGGTCTGTGCCCCTAGAGATAGAAGAGGGCAGCATTGGAAGGTCTGTGCCCCTGGAGATAGAAGACGTGTGGCAGCATTGGAAGGTCTGTGCCCCTGGAGATAGAAGAGGGCAGCATTGGAAGGTCTGTGCCCCTGGAGATAGAAGGCGTGTGGCAGCATTGGAAGGTCTGTGCCCCTGGAGATAGAACAGGTGTGGCAGCATTGGAAGGTCTGTGCCCCTGGAGATAGAAGACGTGTGGCAGCATTGGAAGGTCTGTGCCCCTAGAGATAGAAGAGGGCAGCATTGGAAGGTCTGTGCCCCTAGAGATAGAAGTTGTGTGGCAGCATTGGAAGGTCTGTGCCCCTAGAGATAGAAGACGTGTGGCAGCATTGGAAGGTCTGTGCCCCTAGAGATAGAAGACGTGTGGCAGCATTGGAAGGTCTGTGCCCCTAGAGATAGAAGAGGGCAGCATTGGAAGGTCTGTGCCCATAGAGATAGAAGTTGTGTGGCAGCATTGGAAGGTCTGTGCCCCTAGAGATAGAAGTTGTGTGGCAGGATTGGAAGGTCTGTGCCCCTAGAGATAGAAGTTGTGTGGCAGCATTGGAAGGTCTGTGCCCCTAGAGATAGAAGACGTGTGGCAGCATTGGAAGGTCTGTGCCCCTAGAGATAGAAGAGGTGTGGCAGCATTGGAAGGTCTGTGCCCCTAGAGATAGAAGAGGTGAGCATTGGAAGGTCTGTGCCCCTAGAGATAGAAGAGGGCAGCATTGGAAAGTCTGTGCCCCTAGAGATAGAAGAGGTGTGGCAGCATTGGAAGGTCTGTGCCCCTAGAGATAGAAGAGGGCAGCATTGGAAGGTCTGTGCCCCTAGAGATAGAAGTTGTGTGGCAGCATTGGAAGGTCTGTGCCCCTAGAGATAGAAGATGTGTGGCAGCATTGGAAGGTCTGTGCCCCTAGAGATAGAAGATGTGTGGCAGCATTGGAAGGTCTGTGCCCCTAGAGATAGAAGATGTGTGGCAGCATTGGAAGGTCTGTGCCCCTAGAGATAGAAGAGGTGTGGCAGCATTGGAAGGTCTGTGCCCCTAGAGATAGAAGATGTGTGGCAGCATTGGAAGGTCTGTGCCCCTAGAGATAGAAGATGTGTGGCAGCATTGGAAGGTCTGTGCCCCTAGAGATAGAAGAGGTGTGGCAGCATTGGAAGGTCTGTGCCCCTAGAGATAGAAGAGGTGTGGCAGCATTGGAAGGTCTGTGCCCCTAGAGATAGAAGAGGGCAGCATTGCAGAAATGCTCTAAAACCATGGTTGGTCAGGTCTAATACATTAATGGTTCCTCTTCATCCTCCTCCTCTTCATCATCATCCTCTTCTTCCTCTTCATCCTCCTCCCAGTGCTGGGATAGGTCGGACAGGCTGTTTCATCGCCACCTCCATCCTGTGTAAACAGCTGAGGAGTGAGGGTGTGGTCGACATACTGAGAACTACCTGCCAGCTCCGCCTCGACAGGTCAGTCTACCGTCTGTCTTTCTTTACACCTGTCTGTCTTTGTTTCTTCCCTGACGTGCGTGTGTGTGTGTGTGTGTGTGTGTGTGTGTGTGTGTGTGTGTGTGTGTGTGTGTGTGTGTGTGTGTGTGTGTGTGTGTGTGTGTGTGTGTGTGTGTGTGTGTGTGTGTGTGTGTGTGTGTGTGTGTGTGTGCACGTGTGCGTGCGACAGAGGCGGGATGATCCAGACGGGTGAGCAGTACCAGTTTGTGCACCACGTCCTCAGCCTGTACGAGAAGCAGCTGTCCCACACTGCAGAGGAGTAGAGCACCACACCTGTACCTCCATCTTAATGTCACCCTTTAACGCACAGACAACAACAACATCCTGCCCCCTTCCATTTCAGAGGCCCACATACGAAAAGCCCGATCTTGATTTGAGAACTTTGCTTATAAGACGGAAACTGCTGAGGTTGAAGTTTCCTTATGCTGACAGAAATAATTTAAATAAAACAACTGCTATGAATTAAAACTATTTTACTGATTTGCTTTGAGGATGATGCTCTAAAAGTAGTGATGATGAAACGTTCTGTCACTTCTAACTCAAACATTTGTTTTCACACTTGCCAGAGGTCTATCCAGGATATCTTATCCGGTATGCCCTATCAAGTGCCAGTTAACTTTGGATTATTCAGATTCCTCCAGATCAGAAAAAGTTCAGCCTATATTAAAACAGTGATGTTAAACAATCGCATAGTGAGGGGTCACATGTTTGTCTGAAACGTAAGCATACCAAACTATCCCCTATGAGCAGGATGAAAAGACATGCTCACTGGGTCTCTTTATGTTAAAACAGTACAGCAGCCTTTCAAACTCCTGGTGTAGTCAGGAGTCACCTCATCTTCAGGGTGCATGGTGCTCCGTGTTCATTACCATTGACTGAGCCATGTACAATAGAACTCTACAGAACCATAGAGGAATGTAACCATTAGGTAACTAGGCATTGTGTGCAGTCCCTACAGTATTACAGTGTCATGTGTATGTGCAGTCAGTCCGTCATCATCCATGGTGCCATCATGACCTCACACAGAGGCATCATGTGACCACCGATACTGAGGGGGCGTGTGCATGTCTCATCTCCTGGGTTCACACATGAGCTGTTAGGACCGTCACATAGTGGAAGAATCCAGAGAAAGAGGAGTAGCAAAACTTGCCCCTGTTCTTTTTTTTGAAGGTGTAAAATAGCCTGGGTGCCAGTCTGCATCGGCTCAGTGACAACCTCTTATGGAATTGTCATGCCTTGACCATAACAATGGAGTCAGCAAAAGCACAAACAGGTCTGGGACCAGGATAGGAGTAAATCAGATAGGAGCAGAAAAGTACAAACAGGTCTGGGACCAGGATAGGAGTAAATCAGATAGGAGCAGAAAAGTACAAACAGGTCTGGGATCAGGATAGGAGTAAATCAGATAGGAGCAGAAAAGTACAAATGTAAAGGTTGCGAGAAGAAACAACACTTCAAACTGGAGTTTATCTTAACCCTATTTGATGATTTTGCTTTCTTTCTTAGTTGTTATTTCCCCTCTCACAAAGGATGCATGCTGGGAAAACCTGACCCCCCTAACCCTTCCCATCAGTGCCCCCTCAGTGGTGTTGGGAGGATGACACATCTACTCTCAACAGTAGCCTAAACACATGCGTGATGTTAGCTGCCCATGATTGTTGTATAGATAGGCCAAGCCTAATCCGTATGAAGCACAACAGACCAACTATGGTTGTGTCTCTGATGTTCAGCTGTAAATGTTCTTTTCTGTATCGTGTTTTGACTGTGTTGACTTAAATGGATTGCATGTGCTGTATGGGACTCTCGTAAGTCCACAATCAAAGCGAAGTGATTGGTTGTCCAGCTTTCTGTTGTGTACGGGTTCTCCTATTATGTTGCAATGCTTTTGATACAGTTTGCTTTTGTGAAACCAACCAGAGATATTTTTAGAACATTTTGATACAATCCTTTCGAGTAGATGCCTTGTGTATATTACCATTTACACCACAATGGAATGTAGCTCATACTGTGGTCAAACCATTGGTTTATATCGCAAGATTTGACAGATAAAAAAAATGTGACAACTAACTAAGTTACCTTACAACAACAACAAAAAACACTGATTATGTTTTGTCTACAGTATTACTTTGATGCCTCTAGGCTTTGCTTTAATATGCTTTGCTTTATGTGTCCAAGATTTTATCTTGTTTTCAGTTTTCACAGAGTCCTTAAATATTCCCCATATTCAATTGAATTACATAAGGAAAATCACACTGTGGTTTCACTCTAAATGTTCACGCTGTAGTTAGGACATGTGTGGTTTCTCCTCAATGCCAATGTCCATGAGAGGAGCAGCTTGCAGCCCGGGTTTAGATGTGGTTAACACCTCCGGTACTTAATATTCTGACCTACAGTGTGGTTTCTCTTGGTGTGTAACTGATTGAATTGGGGCCAGTGACTCTTGGGCAGACGGGCTTTACAACAACATGAGAAATAATATGAGCTACGTGTATGGCAGCTAAAACAATGATTACGAGTTGTATGTAAGAAATCTCTGACAACTTTCATCTTGATTGAATACAACTGGTCAATTACAGCGAACATCACCAGGAGACAATCTCCTTGTTTTGGTTTTAACGGCATCTCCAGAGGTCAGCACTAGTATTTCATCCTCTGATTTGAAACTGACAAAATGTTGAGTTTTGAAGATGGAAAATAGCTGAAACTTGGAGAAGCTGGAAATTAAACTGTGAAATCCTTTCTTGATAACACTTATTGCAATTGATCCAACAGCTTCACTTTGAGTGCTTGTTTTCTGTGCTGACCGGGTCTCATTCTCGTGATTGTAAAAGAAGATAGGTCAAATTGAAATAGCCAATCCAGTGAGCAAAATCGGTTGAATAGACATGGAATATATGTCTCTTTGGTTGAAAATATGTTGAAAGTACATATTTTTGGTTGAAAGTATGTTGAAAATACGTCTTTTTGTTTGAAAAGATGCTGAAAATACATATTTTTGTTTGAAAATATGTTACAAATACATTTTTGGGGATGAAAAGATGTTGTAAAAGTGTCCTTTTGGTTGAAAATAAATGTAAAGCCAGTTTTCGACCAGTTCTGCTCACTGGGAAAATATCAAACTCCAACCAACCAGCAAACAACCTACTCCTCTCCTCTGCTACTACAGTATTGCTTTAAGTTGTGAGTTTTTGCATCCAAATAAAAGTCGATTTTCATGAATCTGTGTTGTCATTTCTCTAAGAATTCTTTGTCTGACTCTAAATAGCAAAGTTAAAACAAGTTTTTAAAATAACACATTTATGTGAATTCCTTTATCATAGTATTACTTCAGTAATGACACATTTCCATGGAGGATTTACCCCAGTCTTTTACCCAACATGCTCAGACTTTTCTGTTTCCATCTATGTAGCCTGACACCCGTGTCTCACTGGGCCATGGGTCCAGCGGACCCGGAGCCAAGGCAAGGCCCTGGGTACTTTTCAGCGAGCATTTACATAACAATGGCTAACTGTGAACTTTAGCACTTCACAAAGCAACAGTCTTGAATGATGCAGAGGTTGTTGATTCTGCTTGCCCCAAGTCTTTAGTGTCACACTCCTGATGGAAACACAATAAAGCTAGAGCTAACATTAACATAAATCACTGGCGACACCCTGGTGTGGGGGGAAGTCTAGATGGAAAAGCACCATGAGGCAACACTCCACAGAGGCTGAGACTTGAAAATCCCTGCTGCTGCAGTTGCCAGTTGAAGTAGACAACCATGACCACTAGATGTCAGTCTATACAACGTAATACAGTGCTATATTGTGCAATGAAAAACAACACGTAAAGAACGTCCCGTTTTATGAGAAAAAAGGACGTGTAAATCTCACAATGAGCATTGACCACCACTACAATAATATGATTATATTTATATGGATCTAATGCACTTTGGTATAGTGTTGATGTTGCTACTATATTTCTTGAATAGGCCTATAGTAATAGTGCAATTACAATGTAATATATTGTCGCTAACAAAAGGCCAGGGAAGCGAACCAGAGTCGCTGGCAAACACCCTACATATCACCCAATAGGATTATCCTACATGGAGGGAACTGTAATGTGGTTCGTATAGTGATGATCACTACAATATGTTTTTGTTCTGTTGGGTAGTGGTGAATGTTTATTTTTCCCCTTTTGTTGCTTTTTGTTTAAAGCTGCAATATGTATCTTTTTTGGGGCGACCTGACCAAATTCACATAGAACTGTTAGTTATAGATACGTTATTCTCATTGAAAGCAAGTCTAAGAAGCTGTATAGCTGTTCTATGTGCACCATTTCTATGCTTCCCATTCTTACGTTTCGTTTTTGCATCTTTTGGTTTCAGTTTTGTACACCGGCTTCAAACAACTAAGTACACAATATTTTTGCTTATGGAAAATATATTTAGATGGTACAATGATTATGTACACTATACTTAGTTATTTTGTCACATAAACTGAAATTAGGCGAATTATTCGAATTTTAGCAACCAGGAAATGGCAGCGTGATTTCTGCATAGTGCACCATTAACTGGCTATTCTTTATTTTCATTCCCTGCATTGTTTCCATATTAGAGTTAGCACCTGTCTTGGCTCTCTCTCATTTTTTTTCTATATCCAATTTGGTCCCTCTTGACATTCTCATAAAATGTGTCTTCGTTTTATTAATGGTAAAGTCATGAAATAAAACATTCTTTACATTGGAAATTGTGATTTAGAGAGTTGATATTTAATTAATTCCATGCTCTTATAGCCAAGGGGGGCATACATATTTGTTTACCTTTATTTAACTAGGTAAATCAGTTAAGAACAAATTCTTATTTACAATGACGGCCTACCGGGGAACAGTGGGTTAACTGCCTTGTTCAGAGGCAGAACAACAGATTTTTACATTGTCAACTCGATCCAGCAACTTTATGGTTACTGGCCCAACGCGCTACCCACCAGGCTACTTGCCGCATATCCTAGGATTCCGCACACCCATCCAGCAACATTTAATCATGGTTGGACAAAATCGCTTTTTCCTGTCTCAACAAAGGTGCATGACCCATACCATCCCTGTGTGTGAAATCCCAGCAGCCCGCCGCGCCGCACGTCTCCTTTAAAAACCAGAGTGTCCCTTTAATCCATGGCTCAAAAGGCTGACGTCAACTAACCCCTGAGCCATAGGCTCGGATTGGCTGAAGGTGACGTCAACTTGGATTTTTCTCTCTCTCCCCTCTGAACCATGACCTCATCCTTAGTTCATTTTAGTGCTCTAGCTCACCTTCTGTTCTCCCGGGACGTTAATGCCTCGTAAATGGAGACTGCTTATCTACAATTGCGGTCACACTGCATGCCCCATATGCGAAACAATTTATTATTGTGCTTTAATGTGTTTCGCTCCGTTCTATTCTAGCGCTGTCAACTTTGCACTGGGACAGTAAAGGCTCAGCTGTCGCACATGATTCCATTGCCCTCGACCCATGACAAGTAAACAGTGACCGAAGTTAAAGCGCTTTGAAGAGGGCTGACATGGCACTCTGTTCCTTTACACATGGAGGTTAGCTGATCACAAATCACCACGCCGGGGAGACAGAGGTGAGTGTCTATGTTTGTGGACCTCTCCTGTTGTGCAGTGTGTGATCAGTCAGCTATCTGTCAAATAATTCCTACACTATAATTACTGCTAAATATTACGTTAGCAGGGGGTTGCTAGTTGGCTAGCCACAATAGCGCGCTGCTGCAGCTAGTCCGCCAGTGCGCAACCCCGAATAATGGAAATAATCAAACCTGGGCTTATTTCAGCTTTATTTTGACAAATAGCTTACCGCTTCTCTTCGCATTTTCTCTCGGAATTTTATGGTTGGTGGAATGCAGTTATTTTTCTGTTTTTGTTTTGGTGCCGTTAATCATGTACACGATGAATGGATGCGGTGGTTGTTTTTGCGTGCAAATATCCACACGTCACAAGTTCACAATAGAAGAGTCTACCGCACCGCACCGCACTGTATCATTCTCCATTGACGCACCGCGTGTATAATTTCATTGTCATTATCAAACCATTCACATTTTTGTGAGGTAAAAAAATACCACTAAACATTTTGTCACGATCATATCTATTCCATAGCTGGTCTTTATTGTGGTCTCCATTGGGTTTATTGTGGTGCGCTGCTCTATTCTCCCCACCATCTCTATGCTGAGACTGGGGGACAGAGTATTGGCACCAGGCCAGAACGACAAAAATATTAGCCTAATATTAGCCTACCGTTATTGTTATGATCATGTTATTATTTTGCAATAACACAAGGTTATAAAACATTATAGGCTACTGCTATTTGCGTTGTTGTTATGTAGGCCTATTGATCATAGAGAGGAGATGATCAGCTACAGTAGGCTACCTCTGTGTTATGTCAGGATGATCCCTTACCCTGTTCATCAAAGCATTCAGATGGGTCCTACCTCCTGCACTGTCATCTTCTGCCTGGGGATAGCCCATTACATTGATAGAACAGATATTTCCATTCAAACCAGTTCTATTTAGATTTGTGTTTACACCTGGGGAGTAATTTTCTACACTGATACAGGAGTAATGGAGGCCTAGATCACACTTCCACTCACGCCTGGCAAAAAATAACTAATTGAAAGCTACCCCCCCCCCCCCCCAACAAGCCACACATTCAATATAATTTCTCATTGTGCCTTGCCAAGTGAATTTTAGAGTTCTTGTAAAAAAAAATGTTTACCCCTTTTTCATGGTGTCCAATTGGTAGTTACAGCCTTGTCCAATCGCTGTAACTCCCATACAGACTCAGGAGAGGCGAAGGTCGAGAGCCACGCGTCCTCCGAAACACGACCTAACCACGCCGCACTGCTTCTTGACCAAATGCCCGCGTAGCCAGCCACACCAATGTGTTGGAGGAAACACCGTACACCTGGCGACCAGGTCAGAATGCATGCACCCGGCCTGCCACAGGAGTCGCTAGAGTGCGACGGGACAAGGACATCCCTGCCAGCCAAACCCTCTCCTAACTCCAACGACGCTGGGCCAATTGTGCACTGCCCCATGGGTCTCCCAGTCAGCTGTGACAGAGCCTGGACTCAAACCAGACTCTCTAGTGGCACAGCTAGCAACTGTGATGCAGTGCCTTAGACCACTGCGCCACTCAGGAGGCCCAACATTCAATATCATTTCTCAGTGTGCCTTGCCTTTTCGAGTGAATTGTTGCATTACCACCAATTACTGTATTTGTTAGTGACAGAGAAACATTGTTTAATTCGTTCATTTTCAGTCCTGTGGACTTCAGCAAGTGAGTTCCTACTGTAGGAGAATGTTATCATTACAATTATACTCTTTAATTGTAAACTGACAGTGTTATTGTAACACCTCAAACAACACCCAACTTGTAAGTCGCTCTGGATAAGAGCGTCTGCTAAATGACTTAAATGTAAATGTAAAACACTATAAATGTTACACTGACAAATGAACACTAGGTAACACTGGCCAAAATGCTGTGTGTGTTCCACAGATTCCCAGCCTATAGGAGGTCTGTAGATGACGTTATTGGGAAGTGAATGATTATCTTGGATGATGTTACCTCATCGTTGGGTGTACTCCAGTTAATCCCTTTGTGTTTGCTTTCCCTCCACAAGCTTATGTGTAATTATTGACCTGAAGAAGACAGGTTTATTTGACATGTATTGCATAGAAGTGAGTTAATTGTTTTAAATGTATTGCAAAGCATTCTTCCTGAAAATTCTTTGTTAAAATAATTTACTCAGTTTGAGACTTCTGGTAATTTTTTTAAAGTCATGTTTCATTACTCCTGGGCTACTACAGCACCAAAAGTTTCATCTATATTTTGGATAGCATTATCCTGACCCTATTTTGTTATTCTTCTCCTGGTTAGTGTATGAACCTGTTCCAATGCAGTTGTAATTGGTCAGTAGTGTTGGAGCCAGCTCTAGCCCCTGTGGTGGTGGTACACTACCCTACAGTACCCACTACACAGCATCCTCCCTCTGTCCTCCTCGTGCCCCCTGCTCTCCCCAATACGGGCTGTTTCCATGGAAACCTAGCAATCTGCTCCAGTCAGTCCCACCTGTTTCCTACTTCTTCTCTTCTGTACCTCCGAGGTTTAGAAATAAAAACAGGCTCCCGCTGGCTATTTTAGCTAGTTAGGGCTTTTTCTTCTAGATCTCTGAGGGTTTCTAAATGCAGGATGGAGGAGACTAGTTGTGCAGGGTAGGGAATGTCAATGTGGTTTGCTATGTTCAGTAAGTATTCTGCGTTGCCATGTTGGATGGATGAGGATGCTGAGGTTGGGGGCTCCCCTTCTCTCCTCTCTTCCCTCCCTTTCAGTCTAGACAGACAAAAGCGAATGAGAAGCGAGCTGTGATGCAATGATGGTGTGAGTTTGTACCTCTACAGATCTAACCTGCACACCCCTCCTCTCCCTGCTGGTACCTCTCTCCTGCCCAATACTACACCCCTCCTCTCCCTGCTGGTACCTCTCTCCTGCTCAATACTACACCCCTCCTCTCCCTGCTGGTACATCTCTCCTGCTCAATACTACACCTCTCCTCTTCCTGCTGGTTCCTCTCTCCTGCTCAATACTACACCCCTCCTCTCCCTGCTGGTACCTCTCTCCTGCTCAATACTACACCTCTCCTCTCCCTGCTGGTACCTCTCTCCTGCTCAATACTACACCCCTCCTCTCCCTGCTGGTACCTCTCTCCTGCTCAATACTACACCTCTCCTCTCCCTGCTGGTACCTCTCTCCTGCTCAATACTACACCTCTCCTCTCCCTGCTGGTACCTCTCTCCTGCTCAGTACTACACCTCTCCTCTCCCTGCTGGTACCTCTCTCCTGCTCAATACTACACCTCTCCTCTCCCTGCTGGTACCTCTCTCCTGCTCAATACTACACCTCTCCTCTCCCTGCTGGTACCTCTCTCCTGCTCAATACTACACCTCTCCTCTCCCTGCTGGTACCTCTCTCCTGCTCAATACTACACCTCTCCTCTCCCTGCTGGTACCTCTCTCCTGCTCAATACTACACCTCTCCTCTCCCTGCTGGTACCTCTCTCCTCTCCCCACCCCTCCGCTACTCCTCTCCTCCCCTCTTCACCCCTACCCTCCTCTCCCCTCACAGCCTCGTCCTTGTTGTCCGCACGAGAGAACGATAGAGAATGAGGGAGGGAGGGTGAGAGAGTGAGAAAGGGAGGAAGAAAAAGGGAGCTAGGGAGGGCGGGCTCGGGCGCCATTAGACATATGCAGCGGTCAGTGTGTGTTGCGCTCAACAGCAGCAACACAGAGAGGATATGATCACGTCTCATCCTGCTCTCTAGTACTGCACTGTCTGTCTGAAGGACTCTACTGACATAGCCATGCTATGGGGATGTCATAATGCATGGTAAGGATGACACAGGGATGCTAATATCCTTGGTGCAGTGAGGCTACACTAGCTGCTAGCTAAGGTGAGGAAATCAAATCTGCCTTTGTATTGGTCTTGGGAGAGAGGAGGGGGGCGTGTGTGGATCTTTGTTTACATGCATTGCATGTGATGTGTTTTGTACTATGTGTTGTTGTGTGTGCTTTACTTGTATCCCCTCTTACATGTCAAGAGACGGTGGAGGCATTAGTGAGCACAAGATGTCGAAAATACATATTTTCAACCAAAGATACATTTGCTATGTCTTTTCAATGTCTTTTGCTCAGTGTACTGTAGTCCCAGTGTCCTTGTGTTATGCAGGAGGACTCCGTTAGCTCTAGCAGTCTACATGTAGAAGTTAGTTAGCTCTTCCATGTTCCAGATGCTGTGCTAGCACTGGGCACATTGCCAAGCAGCCACTGTAGATAGATTGACACCTATGTCAGATTGCTGCCCACTTGCTGGTGTAGGAGATGATGGTAGGAGAAGATGGAAGAAAATACCCCCTGTTATGTAAGAACTACACTAGGAAGACATGTAATGGATGTTGTGTGCTGATGACAGTTTCAAATGCTCTTATCGTGACACACTCTATTCAATATGAGTCGCTGAAGTTCAGAGTTACAGCGTGATTGAAATTTAAAGGCCATGTTCCTGCATTAGCGGAGACTGCATTCACGGTAAACACTGCATATGTCGGCTCTATTGGAAATACATTAACATTTCTAATACATTTGTAATGCTTCAGCGATACAGATTGAATAGAGTCCTTAGTGATGGAGATTAAGACTGTCGGTTTCACACCTAATTCTGTTCATCTTTCTCTCTCAATCTAATTTCAAACGCATTTTTTTATAAAGCCCTTTTTACATCAGCAGATGTCACAAAGTGCTTATACAGAAACCCAGCCTAAAACCCCAAAAAACAGCTCTCTTCTCTCGCTCTTCTATCTCTCTTTCTTCTGCTTCTATATTCTATATAGCTCCATCATATCTCTTCTCTCTCTCTCTTTTCTATCTCTCTCTCATACCTCTATATCAGGGTTATTCAACTCTTACCCAACTAGGTCCGGAGCCTGCTGGTTTCTGTTCTACCTGATCATTAATTGCACCCACCTGATATCCCAGGTCTAAATCAGTCCCTGATTGGGAGGAGAAACAATGCAATGGAACTGGCTTCCAGGTCCAGATTTGAGTTTCAGGGCTCTATATTCTATATCTCTCTCATCTATCTCCATCTCTCTCTTCTATCTCAATCTCTCTATTCTATCTCTCGTCTCTTCTATCTCAATCTCTCTATTCTATCTCTCGTCTCTTCTATCTAAATCTCTCTATCATATCTCTCGTCTCTTCTATCTCAATCTCTCTTTTCTATCTGTCCTATTTTTGGTATTTGGTATTTTAGTACTATCCCCATTAGCTGTTTCAAAAGCAGCTGCTACTCTTCCTGGGGTCCACACAAAACATGAAACATGACATAATACAGAACATTAATAGACAAGAACAGCTCAAGGACAGAACTACAACAATCTCTTGTTTCCATCTCTCTCTTCTATCTGTCCTGTCTTCTATCTCCATCTCTCTTCTATCTGTCCTGTCTTCTATCTCCATCTCTCTTCTATCTGTCCTGTCTTCTATCTCCATCTCTCTTCTATCTGTCCTGTCTTCTATCTCCATCTCTCTTCTATCTGTCCTGTCTTCTATCTCCATCTCTCTTCTATCTGTCCTGTCTTCTATCTCCATCTCTCTTCTATCTGTCCTGTCTTCTATCTCCACCTCTCTTCTATCTGTCCTATCTTCTATCTCCATCTCTCTTCTATCTGTCCTGTCTTCTATCTCCATCTCTCTTCTATCTGTCCTGTCTTCTATCTCCATCTCTCTTCTATCTGTCCTGTCTTCTATCTCCATCTCTCTTCTATCTGTCCTGTCTTCTATCTCCATCTCTCTTCTATCTGTCCTGTCTTCTATCTCCATCTCTCTTCTATCTGTCCTGTCTTCTATCTCCATCTCTCTTCTATCTGTCCTGTCTTCTATCTCCATCTCTCTTCTATCTGTCCTGTCTTCTATCTCCATCTCTCTTCTATCTGTCCTGTCTTCTATCTCCATCTCTCTTCTATCTGTCCTGTCTTCTATCTCCATCTCTCTTCTATCTGTCCTGTCTTCTATCTCCATCTCTCTTCTATCTGTCCTGTCTTCTATCTCCATCTCTCTTCTATCTGTCCTGTCTTCTATCTCCATCTCTCTTCTATCTGTCCTGTCTTCTATCTCCATCTCTCTTCTATCTGTCCTGTCTTCTATCTCCATCTCTCTTCTATCTGTCCTGTCTTCTATCTCCATCTCTCTTCTATCTGTCCTGTCTTCTATCTCCATCTCTCTTCTATCTGTCCTATCTTCTATCTCCATCTCTCTTCTATCTGTCCTGTCTTCTATCTCCATCTCTCTTCTATCTGTCCTGTCTTCTATCTCCATCTCTCTTCTATCTGTCCTGTCTTCTATCTCCATCTCTCTTCTATCTGTCCTGTCTTCTATCTCCATCTCTCTTCTATCTTTCCTGTCTTCTATCTCCACCTCTCTTCTATCTGTCCTATCTTCTATCTCCATCTCTCTTCTATCTGTCCTATCTTCTATCTCCATCTCTCTTCTATCTGTCCTGTCTTCTATCTCCATCTCTCTTCTATCTGTTTTATCTTCTATCTCCATCTCTCTTCTATCTGTCCTGTCTTCTATCTCCATCTCTCTTCTATCTGTCCTATCTTCTATCTCCATCTCTCTTCTATCTGTCCTATCTTCTATCTCCATCTCTCTTCTATCTGTCCTATTTTCTATCTCCATCTCTCTTCTATCTTTCCTGTCTTCTATCTCCATCTCTCTTCTATTGGTCATGTCTTCTATCTCCATCTCTCTTCTATCTGTCCTGTCTTCTATCTCCATCTCTCTTCTATCTGTCCTGTCTTCTATCTCAATCTCTCTTCTATCTGTCCTGCCTTCTATCTCCATCTCTCTCTTCAGCATATCACTCTGCATCCCACTGCTGGCTTGCTTCTGAAGCTATACAGCGTTGGTCCTGGTTAGTCCCTGGATGGGAGACCAGATGCTGATGGAAGTGGTGTTGGAGGGCCAGTAGGAGGCACCCTTTCCTCTGGTCTAAAAAAAGATCCCAATGCCCCAGAGCAGTGACTGGTGACATTGCCCTGTGTAGGGTGCTGTCTTTTGGATGTGACGTTAAACGGGTGTCCAGACTCTCTGTAGTGACTAAAGATCCCATGGCACTTCGTAAGAGTAGGGGTGTTAACCCCGGTGTCCTGGCTAAATTCCCAATCTGGCCTTCATACCATCACGGTCACCTAATCATCCCCAGTTTACAATTGGCTCATTCATCCCTGTAACTATTCCCTGAGTTGTTGCTGTAAATGAGAATGTGTTCTCAGTCAAATTGCCTGGTAAAATAATGGTTTAATGAAATTCTATCTCTCTCTTCTATCAGTCTTCTCTTCTATCTCCATCTATAGAGTAGCTGTACTGTAAAATTTACAGTAAATTGCTGGCATCAATTGGCCAGTAAGATACTGTGATTTATTTTATAGTACCGCTACTATAATCCATTTTATGCAAATCCATTTTACGGTACCAACATTTTTGGTATATTACTGGAATGACCCATGCAGCAACATTTTACCCAGTGTTCTTTGCAAGTAATTTTTTTTTACATTTACATGTACCTTTTGGTCTTTTAGCGGGCACTCTTGTACTTAGCAACCAAGTTGATAAAAACAACATATCACAGTCATTGCAAGTAAAACGTTTCTGTAACCGTTACTGAAAATGTTGTTATAGTTAAGGATACATTGGTCTTCAAAATAATTGTAATTACAACAAGATTCACTACATGGCCAAACATATTTGTACACCTGCTCGTCGTACATCTCATTCCAAAATCATGGATATTAATATGGAGTTGGTCCCCCTTTGCTGCTAAAACAGCCTCCACTCTTCTGGGAAGGCTTTCGCTAGATGTTGGAACATTGCTGCGGGGACTTGCTTCCATTCAGCCAAAAGACCATTAGTGAGGTCGGGCACTGATGTTGGGCAATTAGGCCTGGCTTGCAGTCGGCGTTCCAATTCATCCCAAAGATGTTCGATGGGGTTGAGGTCAGGGCTCTGTGCAGGCCGATATCGACAAACCATTTCTGTATGGACCTCGCTAAGTGCATGGGGGCATTATCATGCTGAAACAGGAAAGGGTATTTCCCAAAACTTTTGCCACAAAGTTGGAAGCACAGAAGCGTCTAGAATGTAATTGTATGCTGTACCGTTAAGATTTCTCTTCACTGGAACTAAGGGGCCCGAACCATGAAAAACAGCCCCAGATCATTATCCCTCCCCCAACAAAACTTTACATTTGGCACTATGCAGTCGGGCAGGTAGTGTTCTCCCGGCATCCGCCACACCCAGATTCATCTGTAGGACTGCTAGATGGTGAAGCGTGATTCATCACTCCAGAGAACATGTTTCCACTGCTCCAGAGTCCAATGGCGGCGAGCTTTACACCACTCCAACAGATACTTGGCAATGCGCATTGTGATCGTAGGCTTAGGCTTTCCATGGCTGCTCTGCCATGGAAACCCATTTCATGAAGCTCCCGACAAACAGTTATTGTGATCACGTTGCTTCCAGAGGAAGTTTGGAACTCGGTAGTGAGTGTTGCATCCAAGCACAGAGGATTTTTACATGCTACGCACTTCAGCATTTGACATTGTTGCTCCTAGACATTTCCACTTCACAATGACAGCAGTTACAGTTGACTGAGGCTGCTCTAGCAGGGCCGAAATTTGATGAACTGACTTGTTGGAAAGGTGTCATCCTATCACGGTGCCACATTGAAGTCACTGAGCTCTTCAGTTTGGGCCATTCTACTGCCAATGTTTGTCTATGAGCATTTTATGGATGTGTGCTCAATTTTTTTTTACACATGTCAGCAACATGTGTGACAGGGTGTCCACATACTTTTGGCCATGTCGTGTATCTTATAATATATCTCTGACCATCTCTGGATAGTGCCAATATAATACTGAGATATTCACAGCAACTTGATGCCAGAGCAATGAAGCGGAGCAATAAAAGTGAACATTTTAAACTGTAAGAAATGTATTTAAACAGCATTTTACTGTAATTACAAGGGATTCGAGTGAGAATGTTGGCTGTAGGGATTTGCATATTAATGAATACTTGGTGTTTTGTATGAATTGCACTTCTAGAAGCCTAACAAAGGTTTCCCAACTGGCTATGATGACAAGGCAAAACATACCAAATGTACATGGGTAAATATTCAACCATTAAAATGTTTAAGACCCGCTACAACTCTGACCTTTTCCTTTCATACAGTTAATTATTTAGGAAATACTACCACATATCAGTTAAAGTGGTACAGCACTCTCACTAACGGGTGCAACAAATATAGCTTCTTACAAGGCACGCCTTAAAATATGTTAATGTCCCAGTGATTTGTTCTACTCCCACAATACTGTTACAAAACAGTAGGAACAGCTGCTCTTTCCATGACATAGACTGACCAGGTGAATCCAGGTGAAAGCTATGATCCCTTATTGAAGACACTTGTTAAATCCACATCAAGCAGAGTAGCTGAAGGGGAGGAGACCGGTTAAAGAAGGATTTTTAAGCCTTGAGACAATTGAGACATGATTTAAGTGCCTTTGAACAAGGTATGTTTGTAGGTTCCAGGCACACCTGTTTGAATGTGTCAACAACTGCAACGCTGCTGGGTTTTTCACGCTTAACTGTTTCTCGTGTGTATCAAGAATGGTCCACCATCCAAAAGACAACCAGCCAACTTGACACAACTGTGGGAAGCATTGGAGTCAACACGGGCCAGCAGTCCTGTGGGACGCTTTAAACGCCTTGGAGAGTCTATGCCCCAATGAATTGAGGCTGTTCTGAGGGCAAAAGGGAGTGCAACTCATTATAAGGAATGTTTTCCTAATGTTTCGTACACTCAGTGTATTGCTCCACGATGCACCATCATTTACAGAATGCTGTGGTAAATATAACAGCATAGCAATACAGTTCTTTATTCTTAAATTGTATCAAATAAAATCAGCAATTGCAAATAGTGAATATTTAATGATATATTACACTATGCCAACTGATATATGGTGTTTTCTATCATTTTCACTTTAAGCCTTAACAAATGATTCTAAAATATCAATACTACCGGGCAGAACAGATCAAAAGGACATGGCTAGCCACTCAACTGTTAAAGGTCTGTGACTTGCTGCCACTTTGATCTGTTCCCTATATACGTTTAATTGATAGGGAATCACTACCACATATCACTTAAATTGGTACAGGACTCTCATTAACAGGCGCAACATATATAGCCTCTTATAAGACACGCCTCAAAATATGTTAATGAGCAATAAACAACAATACTGTGCACCCAAGGTTTTTGGCTCTCTACAAAATGCAGTATGGTATTGTATTTTGAATTCCAGTAAATTACTTGCAGTAATTAGCTTGTAAGTTACTGTAGAGTTTCCAGATAAGGTATATAGAATTCCTGAAGTACAGTATATTGCGGTATTCTGTGAGGGTACAGCGTTCTCACTCACGGAGTGAAACAAATATAGCCTCTTATAGCACACAACATTTTCCCACAATGCATCATAATTAATACTGTAAAACACATGTATGGTATTTTACTGTGCATTCTACAGTGTTTTGCTGTTGAAATTACAGAAAAGTCTTACAGTGTGCTTTTACTGATAAGAAAGCTAACAGTGTAGCCTTGAGCTAGATGGGTTGTTAGGCTGAGAGTTCCTCACAGAATAATAACCCTTCCTTCCCCCATCCCCTCCCTGTGCCGTGGCGATAATGTCATAGTAGGTCTCTCTGTGTCTCTGTCGCCCACCAAGTCCCTATTGGACAGGACTGAATGTTTCTTGTTTTTCTCTCACTCACACACACGTTTCTGTCTCCCACCTCTCTCTCATACATACACACCGAATTTCTTTCCCTTTCTCTCTCACATACTCTTTCTTCCTCTCTCCCACTCCTTACACACATGGTGCCTTTCTTTCTCTCTGTCTCCATCTCTTTCACCTCTCTCTTCCTCCCATTCTCTCTGTGTAGTACATGGTTGTCAGTATGTAAATGGTACATTCTACTCTCCAGGAAAGCTATACTGGCTTCTGTTGTTGTCGTGGAGATGTTGTCCTGCTGCATTGTTTACAGTCCTGTATTAGACGCAACCTCTGTTTCTTCATGGGAAAGCCTCTCTCTCCCCCTGTTCCTCTCTCTCTCTCTCTCTCTCTCTCTCTCTCTCTCTCTCTCTCTCTCTCTCTCTCTCTCTCTCTCTCTCTCTCTCTCTCTCTCTCTCTCTCTCTCTCTCTCTCTCTCTCTCTCTCTCTCTCTCTCTCTCTCTCTCTCTCTCTCTCTCTCTCTCTCTCTCTCTCTCTCTCTCTCTCTCACTTTCTCTTTCGTCTGGGGTGTAAACCTTCCTTTACACAGTAAGCGAGAGGAGAGGTGACATGTATTTTTCATGATGCAGCGTAGCAGAGAATAAATAAAATACCATGGCTGCTCTGCACCATCTTATGTAAAGTAGCACTTTCTGTCACCCCATCAGACAGTACCTCGGAATGTAATGTTTGTCCATCATGGGATTTCCTCAAATGTTTGGTCTACACTGTGTATGTGCAAATGTGCATGCATGAACGGTGTGTGTGTGTGTGTGTGTCAGCTAACAGTATGACAGTTGTGGCGGTGGGAGGGAAAGTCATTGTGTGATGGAGGAGAGGAGCTTATAGAGGGGTCTCTGTGACATGTGACACACACACACACACACACACACACACACACACACACACACACACACACACACACACACACACACACACACACACACACACACACACACACAGTTTCAATTGTAGTACAGCGCTGTAGTCAGTGTATAAAGGCACTGTGTATTGTTGTAATTTCACCTGATAGTCCTCATAGTAGATTCCTCAGATCTCAGAATAGATTGAGCTCAGGGATGACCCAGAGCCCCTGTGAAGTCCTAACATGTTATATATTTGTTTAGTACTCTGGTTGTTTTTTATATGCAAAGCCTGCAAAGAGACTGTAAATGCAAGAATACTTTACACTTGACATTGCGGTTATGGTACTGATGTAGTTTTTTTTAGGTTGCTCTCATTAGCAGCCCAGGGTCTGGCATACAGGATAGAACATGGAAGACAGCTACTTTGTCCACCTGGTCACTATGTCATGTGTGGTGTGAATCATCACTATGTCATGTGTGGTGTGAATCATCACTATGTCATGTGTGGTGTGAATCATCACTATGTCATGTGTGGTGTGAATCATCACTATGTCATGTGTGGTGTGAATCATCACTATGTCATGTGTGGTGTGAATCATCACTATGTCATGTTTAGTTTCAATCATCACTATGTCATGTTTCATAACTTCTCAGGATGATTGTTTCAGTACACCTTAAATCTGTCTCATAACCCTCACACCCATGTGTTTCAAAACTCCAGCAAAGTTTTGTCTCAAAGTTGGTCACAGCTCATTTGCCACTAGTGTGTTCCAAAGCATTTCATTTGAACAGTGTGTAGATGATTCGCTTTAGATGGATCTTTCACATACAGCTTAGAATGTTTGACTTATAACCATCTACATGAAAAGTGCCTCCACTCACTCTCTCACTCTCTCTCTCTTACTTCTCTCCTCAGACACCATGGCTCTCCTGAGGTCCGTTACAGTCGCGGTAGCTTCTCTCCTCCATTGACATCCTCTCTTCTCCTCTTCCACCACCCCTCCCCCCATCCATCCACCCCTCCACCCTCAGCACCACCCCTCCCCCATCCATCCACCCCTCCACCCTCAGCACCACCACTCCCTCTCTCCACCCCTCCACCCTCAGCACCACCCCTCCCCCCATCCATCCACCCCTCCACCCTCAGCACCACCCCTCCCCCCATCCATCCACTCATCCACCCTCAGTATCACCCCTCCCCCCATACATCCACCCATCCACCCTCAGCATCACCCCTCCCCCATCCATCCACCCATCCACCCTCAGCATCACCCCTCCCCCCATCCATCCACTCATCCACCCTCAGCATCACCCCTCCCCCCATACATCCACCCATACAACCTCAGCACCACCCCTACAACCACAGCATCACCCCTCCCCATCCATCCACCCATCCACCCTCAGCACCACCCCTCCCCCCATACATCCACCCCTACAACCTCAGCATCACCCCACCCCCCCTTCCATCCACCCATCCTCTCCACTCCTCACTGACCTCGTTGCTGCCCATCGTTGTGGCATCATGGCGGGGGAGAAGGGACCAACCAGGCGGAGTGCCATGGACATCAAGCGCCTAGCGGGGCTGATCCAGAGGGGGGCGGGTCGTCTACTGGTGATTGACAGCCGGACGTTCTCGGAGTACAACGCATCCCATGTACAAGGGGCGGTCAACGTGTGCTGCTCCAAGCTGGTGAAGAGGCGACTGCAGCAGGACAAGGTGTCCGTCACCGAGCTACTACAGCCCAACGGCAAGGTCAAGGTAGGTCAAGGGGACAGGGGTTAGAGGTCAGGGGTCAGAGTTCGAGAGTGGATGGAAGTTACAGTTTATTGTCCTTCAAGAATAAATATTTTCAACAGCTCACCAGTTACACTGCACAGTTCACAACAGGAAAACATGCTGGTAATGAGGGCCAAG
This sequence comes from Salvelinus alpinus, assembly GCF_045679555.1. Classification (NCBI taxonomy): domain Eukaryota; kingdom Metazoa; phylum Chordata; class Actinopteri; order Salmoniformes; family Salmonidae; genus Salvelinus; species Salvelinus alpinus. The sequence goes on along the minus strand of NC_092091.1, from coordinate 13,817,751 downwards.
GGGCTGCCTACAGTGTATCATTCTATCATAGATATCGAATCTAGATTCTATTTCTATGCATTCTATGTCTGTGTTCCAGGAGACCAGCACCAGTCATTAGTTCAGGATTATTTCCCGGATGTGAGAGATGCTTTTTGAATTGATCACTATGTTGATAACTGTAAGGGCGGGAGAAGAACAGCAGCCTAAGGACATGAACATTATCTGCTATTGTTCTATGCAACAGTGTCAGGTAGAGGTCTGTGTACTGTTCTGTTCTGTAGTCAGTCTGTGTCTCTCTGGCTAGCTCCTACTCTGCTCTGGATTTCTGGGTGCTATATTTGGCAGGCAGGCAGGCAGGCAGGCTGGCAGGCGGTCATACTGTAGGTTTATTGCAATGAAACCGAATCCTCCCGTTTTCCATGACTTCTGCTCCCAATATGACAGCCTTTTTTCCATGGCCCAGCCATGGCATGCTACGCGAATCATGTATTTTTAGTCGCTGTGTGAAACTGGAGGTTGGGTGTTTGTCTGGGTGCATGTCTGTGCATGTCTGTGTGCATGTGCGTGCATGCGTGTGCATGCGCGCGTGTGTGTGTGTGAGGGTGGTTGGGTGTGTGCGTGTGTGTGTGTGTGTGTGTGTGTGTGTGTGTGTGTGTGTGTGTGTGTGTGTGTGTGTGTGTGTGTGTGTGCTCCATCCAGTATTTTTACATGATGGGTAAATCCATCTCAACAGAGCTGTGGAAATGACCTCTTCCTTCCCACAGCACCAACAAGACAGAAACAATGAAGACAGTGGCGCAATTTGAATGTAATTACACCTGTAATGCCAAAGAACACGGCCACGGCATTGATTCTGTGATGCTATAAGATATGGATGACACATGCCCTTAGTATTGTGATGACGGAAACATTTGGGGGAATTTTTTAGGTGTGACACACACAGTTTGAGTGGCGACTCATAAAAGCCAGTCGTCTACTTCCCGATGTGAACCAGCGGGCCCTGGATGCCTGACCTGTCATGTATGTGTGTGGCTCGTGCTTCGTCTCATTCTCTCCTTCCCCCTAGCTGCTTATATTCATGATTTAGCACTTGGAGTCAGTCCTTCCAACTCAGCCTGTCAATGTAACTACCCATCCACCCTCAGTGAGATGTAGAGGTGTCTAACCCGCTCTACATGAGTGGAAGCAGCAGTGCCTTAGACCTTTATTCAACTTAATGAATATATGTATTTGCTCCCTGGGATTGAAAGACATCTTTAGCTGGCTGGAGAAGCTTGGCATTCCTTCCTTCCTTCCTTCCTTCCTTCCTTCCTTCCTTCCTTCCTTCCTTCCTTCCTTCCTTCCTTCCTTCCTTCCTTCCTTCCTTCCTTCCTTCCTTCCTCCCTCTCTCTCTCTCTCTCTCTCTCTCTCTCTCTCTCTCTCTCTCTCTCTCTCTCTCTCTCTCTCTCTCTCTCTCTCTCTCTCTCTCTCTCTCTCTCTCTCTCTCTCTCTCTCTCTCTCTCTCTCTCTCTCTCTCTCTCTCTCTCTCTCTCTCTCTCTCTCTCTCTCTGTCTCTCTCTGTCTCTCTCTCTCTGTCTCGCTCTCTCGCTCTCTGATTGGTAAGTTTAGAGTCATTATTACCCTGAGCAGAATGCTGTTGCACAACTCTTCTTTTAATAGACCAGTGGCTGATGTCTCCAAGTCAGTGTGTAGAGGCTTTGGACTGGTCGGAAGGCTAGAACTGGTTTACATCAGGGCTGGGTTCAATTCCAATTTCAGAAAGTGAACCCAATTCAAAGTTTTCCTAATTGAAAAGCATTAAAGATAATTTAAATTTCAGACTACATCCTGAATTGAGTGGAATTTAAATGGAATTGCTCCCAACCCTGAGGTGTAATCATTACTCCAAACTAGAGGTCGACCGATTAATCGGAATGGCCATTTAATCGGGGCCGATTTCAAGTTTTCATAACAATCGGAAATCGGTATTTTTGGGCGCCGATTTGCCGATTTTATTTATTTATTATTTTTATTTTTTTACACCTTTATTTAATCTTTATTTAACTAGGCAAGTCAGTTAAGAACACATTCTTATTTACAATGACGGCCTAGGAAACAAGGCAGAACGACAGATTTTTAACCTTGTCAGCTCGGGGGATCCAATCTTGCATTGATTACATTGCACTCCACGAGGAGCCTGCCTGTTAGCGAATGCAGTAATCTAAGTTAAGTTGCTAGCTAGCATTAAACTTATCTTATAAAAAACAATAAATCAATGACTGTCATTGCTCCAATGTGTACTTAACCATAAACATCAATGCCTTTCTTAAAATCAATACACAAGTATATATATTTAAACCTGCATATTTAGCTAAAAGAAATCCAGGTTAGCAGGCAATATTAACCAGGTGAAATTGTGTCATTTCTCTTGCGTTCATTGCACGCAGAGTCAGGGTATATGCAACAGTTTGGGCTCTTTGCGAACTAATTTGCCAGAACTTTACGTAATTATGACAACATTGAAGGTTGTGCAATGTAACAGGAATATTTAGACTCATGGATGCCACCCGTTAGATAAAATACGGAACGGAATAAACGTTTTGTTTTTCGAGGTGATAGTTTCCAGATTAGTCAAAGGTATATGGTTTAGAGAGAAATAGTCGACGCGTTATAATTCCTGTAATAACTTGCGGCTGAATTTGAAAGGGGTTCCTTCGTTATTTTACCGTTCATGTCTTCCATAGAGAATGTCTTGATCTACTTCAAATAAGGTCTGTGTTTCGTGCAGGCTTAAACCGCCTCGACGTTTTGATACCCGTGTAAATCTCACTAGGATAAGGTAACGTTTGTCAACATATTTTCATAAATCCACTCTACAATTTTTTTTATCTCTGCTTATATTTAGCCAATATTGATCAGAGTTACCTTGTCCTATGGATATCTATACAGTTATAAAATTGGCACGGTGATGGCAGCCTACACGAAACACAGACCTTATTTTAAGTGAATCTAAAAAATATCCTATGGAATAAATGAAGGAACCGCTTTTCAGATTTTGCTAGGTGTCATGGGAATTATGATTCGCACTTTGGTTGTCAATTCTTACCATGCCCATTATTAAAATAGGATTTCCTGCATATAGAAATTAAAGTTTTTGTTTTCAACATTCATCACAGGTAACTTAAACTCTATTTTTATTCAAACAGTTGAGAGTATTTGTCTCCTAAGCAGACTCTTCAGTATCATTGTCACTTCAGAGCTGTGTGCGTGTGTATTTATGTATTATATTAAGTTAAAATAAAAGTGTTCATTGTTTATTCAGTATTGTTGCAATTGTCATTATTACAAAAATGTGTGTGTGTATGATATATATATATATTTTAAAAAAAAAATATATTATTAAATAAATCGGCCGATTAATCGGTATCGGCTTTTTTTGTCCTCCAATAATCGGTATCGGTATCGGCATTGAAAAATCATAATTGGTCGACCTCTACTCCAAATATTTGCAAAACGTTCTATTGTGCAACAAAAACTAACGTGTCTATTGGACAGATTCAGGTAGGTCCCCGTCCCTGTTTGCTGAAAATGTCTGGAGTAATGATTACCCCCCAGGTTAACATAATCATTTAGGGCCCGATTCTGATCCGAGTTAAGCGCAAGTAAATAGCTTGCTATTCACCTGCTATTCGTTTTGAATACGCCGTATTCTGACCTTGACTTAATTCCCTAGTAATTCCACCACATTTACACACGAGGAAACTGTGAATAAGTTCTAGCGAACCTACCGGTTCCAAGTGGAAAAAGCATCTGCTTAATTTTTTCCTGATAGAAATAACACCTTCTCCATCCACTGTAATGTACTTGGTATTAATTTGATAAGAGCTATTGATAAGAGCTAGGTAAATGAGTTCTCCGTTTGGATAAGGGAATTGTAAATATAAGTGACACTTGTTTTAGATATATTTGACCCTATAATCGCTGAAGACAAATGTGAAACCAGTTACATGGCAGCAAACTGAAGCGTATCAAGCACAGTAAAGTTGATGAAATGCTGTGCCATTATGCAGAATATTAATTGTACAGACTTCTAACTTGCAGGGATGGGCACTCTTGATTGTCTTATAGACTACCCCGACTTTTTTCCATTTCTATCATGTTAAATATTAGTCACTATCAGTATCGACCGTCAGTAGACCAAATAACAACACAATTCAACTAACAATTTACTGTTAGTTTTCTTCAGTTGGTATCATTTCATTTAATTTCATTGTTTCATTTACCTTCATTTGCTTCCTCTGTAAACGCTGGCACGGCCATGTGGTTGTTGCTGATGATCTTTAGTAACAGTTGATAATATAAAAAAAAAGGTGAATTAAATCATTATGGAGCGCAGACCATGCCGTGACAGTTTGAACTCTCAAGGCACAATACTTAGCTGTGTCATCACACAGTTCCATGGTTAGTGCAGGCAATAGATGAGGGTATAGCCTACTACTGTACACTATTATCCCTATTATGATTATATGTACACCAGGGGTGTAAAGTACTTAAGTAAAAATACTTAAAAGTACTAAAGTAATTTTTTTGGGTATCTGTACTTTACTTTACTATTTATATTTTTTGACAACTTTTACTTCACTACATTCCAAAAGAAAATGATGTACTTTTTACTCCATGCATTTTCCCTGACACCGAAAAGTACTCGTTACTTTTAAAATACATATTTCTGTGTTTAGTGTTAGAGAAAATGTGCATATTTTCTAAAGTTCTCTGTTGATCAAAGCGTCTGCCCCCTTTGCTGTAAACATCTCACAGAGCTCTAGCTTGGCTTCCTGAACTCATTAGGAACTCGCCTTCCATCTCATATTAATCCTGTCCATCTGTGACAAACAGAAACTGTTGTTTCTTTAAAATCTATGAATTATTTTTAGATTAATGGCTATAAATCGATCTCTGAATGTGCTACCGTGATGATTGCAGGCATGTGCTTTGTCAGTGGCTGTGACAGAGCGAATGAAATGGAAGGAGGGACGTCCCAGCTTCAAGTGGTTTCAGATTTCACATCCTACGTCGCACAGGCTCAGAAGAAAATACTACTGTGTCCTTGGGAACCAGGGATATCACTCAAAGCGAGCCATTTCGATCTATGGTATCCACAGATAGATGAGGAAGTGAAAATGTCGGTCGGAACCGGTACCAGAAACATGCAGGTCTTCTAAAAAGGGTACCTTACATCAAAGAGGTTTTAAAGAACTTTTGATTCCCAGGAGGACCAGTATGAATGAAAAAAAAAGATGGAAATGTACTGTAAGTTGCTCTTGATAAGAGTTTCTGCTAAATGACTAATGATTTGAGAAAAAAAATTAGTTGAGAAAAAATATATATATCACGCCCTGACCTTAGAGATCCTTTTTATGTCTCTATTTTGGTTGGTCAGGGCGTGAGTTGGGGTGGGCATTCTATGTTTTTGTTCTATGTTGTCTATTTCTATGTGTTTGGCCAGGTGTGGTTCTCAATCAGAGGCAGCTGTCTATCGTTGTCTCTGATTGAGAACCATACTTAGGTAGCCTTTTCCCACCTGTGTTTTGTGGGTAGTTATTTTCTGTTTAGCTGTTTTGTTTGGCTGACAGAACTGTTCGCTTTCGTTCTCCTGTTTGTTGTTTTTGTTCGATTGTTTTTTTGGATTAAATCATGAACACTTCAAACTCTGCACCTTGGTCCACTCTTCCTTCAGCCCACGAGAAGCATTACAATATCACCATCTCTCTGTCTCTCTGTCCTGGTCCCCCCACCTGTTTATCACCATCTCTCTATCACCATCCCTGTTTCCTCTCTTTCTCTCTGCCCCTCTTTTCTCTCTCTGTCTTCCCCGTTTTGCCCTGTTGCTGGCTAGCTGTTGGTATTCTCTCCACCACAGTAAAGAGGATAATGCTGCCGATTTAATGCTAGGCTGGATAAAGCTGGAACTAGCCGGGTGACACGGGAGGGCCACACGGCCCCAGAGTCCTTTGTTATTGGCTAAGCATGACATCATCCCCCTTTGTGTGGCCACTGGCAGGCCGTGAGCTGGGCACGTGCAGAGCGGCTGCGCGGTATTAATGCAGGCTCCCGCCCCCACCACACACACAGACACAAACTGCCTCCCACAGGGCTTTCAGCATCACCAGGGGCCGCCTCAGCGAGCCTGTCTCAGTCAGCCGATGAAGCAAAGGACATCATTGTGGGTCCTTGTGGGAGTGAATGTAGGAAGCTGAAGAGAGAGGGGGTATTCATGGGTGGGCTACCTCCTGCCTGCATCCTATTGAGTCATAATGGCAGGCGTCCCCCAAGGCTCTACAATGCTCGGCCCTTTCAGATTTTATCATCACAGGATTAGGTTGAGTGAACTAAGTGTATGGACAGGAATAAAAATGGTGTCCTCCCTCCCTACATAACCCCCATGTAATTCACTGTACTGACTCTACTAGGCTTAAACTAGGTCAGTTAAATACTGTAGGCTGTGTGTGTGAGCGTATTTGTGTGTAGTGTGTGGGTGGACCTCGACCTCAGCAGGAGCATGGTCCCTAGTCAGTGACTGTGTGATGGTCAGGCCGGGTTGTTTCTTGACTTCAGCAAAGCTAATCTTCCACGCTGCTCCATACTGCTGGATGTGGTGTAGGAGTGAATCAGGGCCAGGACCAGGGCAAGTCTTAAAATATGGCCCAGAGGTTGGCTAGCTCCAGTCAGGGCCAGGGTAAGGCCAGGGCAAAGTCTGACAGATGGTCCAGAGGTTGGCTTGCTCCAGTCAGGGCCAGGACAAGGCCTGAGAGATGGCCCAGAGGTTGGCTAGCTCCAGTCAGGGCCAGGGCAAGGCCTGAGAGATTGCCCAGAGGTTGGCTAGCTCCAGTCGGGGCCAGGGCAAGGCCTGAGAGATTGCCCAGAGGTTTGTTAGCTCCAGTCAAGGCCAGGGCAAGGCCTGAGAGATTGCCCAGAGGTTGGCTAGCTCCAGTCAGGGCCAGGGCAAGGCCTGAGAGATTGCCCAGAGGTTGGCTAGCTCCAGTCAGGGCCAGGGCAAGGCCTGAGAGATTGCCCAGAGGTTTGTTAGCTCCAGTCAAGGCCAGGGAGACTCTTAGACTGGCATTTAGGGAGGTCACCAGGCTCTGTTCTGTACTGCACTGCACTGTATGCTGACTGACACAGTGCAGTTCACCAAAATCAAATCAGAGTCACAAACACTCTCTCTCTATCACACACACTCTTCTTCTGTCTTCTTCTCTCTCTCCAGTTTTATTTCCACTACAAACAATTTGAACACGTTTAACCTGAACTGATGTTCAAGTGTCACTTGTTAGTCTTTGATACTAATTGGTCCTTTTGCTGGAAGACTGGGTTCCGGCTGCACGTGTCCCGTAAGCCATTTACTAAATATTTATCTCCGTCACCTACCGGTATCTACCTGCTAAGGATCCTGGGTAATGACTTAATGAAGTGTAATGCCTCATGGTGATTGCCCCACCGCAGACACGACACCTAGAAAAGACGAATACATTGTCTTCTTACCATATGACAAATCTCTTACATAATTTGTCTTGAATATGGATAAGAATAGCAAAATGGATAATGTTACAGTATTTGCATGATGAGCATTGAGCACTATATCAGGAACTATAGATTTGTGTTATTTACATTCACTAGTAGTGACTGAAATGGATTAGCAGTTTACGGTATCATCCTTATTTTAACTTAGGACTGCAGTATACACTTCGATGCACAAGTGTGATATCCTGACCCTTGACATTGACATTATTTCCAGGTAATGGTAGCGACGGAGTTAGCATATGCGAGTACAGTGTCATACTTATTTCCATCCAGGACAATACAGTGGTGTAGACATTGTTTTTAGGTCCGTATCCTGTTCTAGCCAGGTGTACAGTATCATGGCTATAGCACCACTCAGGATAACTAACCCGCTGGTTGTCATAGCCAGGTAGCCAGGTTGATGGTAACAGAAGGGCGCAGCAGGATGTTTGGCGATTTTTATGACACGGCCTGGAATGTTTTGGTGATTTCCTGAGGCAGACATTTTTAGCAACACTCACATTTTAGCCCCGACCGTGGCAATACTGTGGGAGAGGCTATACAGACATGCCTGTTGCCCAATATTATGATGTATGTCGCGCAACAAGAGTTGAGTGTGGACGAACAGATTCGGTTAAGACCTCCGAGCTATAATAACAATGGTTCTGACAGTTTAGTCAGTCATCCAAAATGAGCCCTCCCCAGCTGGCAAGTTTATGCTTGTTTCTAGAAACTTCCGCGAGAATTTGAAACTTGTCTGCAGAAGTTATCGGACTACAAAATGAACATGTGCTTTAGCTGTCACCCTGGCCTGGTATTAGCTACACTATCTGGCTACTTCCCATTCCCTACTGCAGGACAGCAGTGCTCGGCAAGTGGGAATCGGTTGCGAAGGACACACTGTGCCCTGTGTTAGGGTGCTTGAGGAGTTAGGGAGCGTGAGGAGTTAGGGAGCGTGAGGAGTTAGGGAGCGTGAGGAGTTAGGGAGCGTGAGGAGTTAGGGAGCGTGAGGAGTTAGGGAGCGTGAGGAGTTAGGGAGGGTGAGGACGTAGGGAGCGTGAGGACGTAGGGAGCGTGAGGACGTAGGGAGCGTGAGGACGTAGGGAGCGTGAGGACGTAGGGAGCGTGAGGAGTTAGGGAGCGTGAGGACGTAGGGAGCGTGAGGACGTAGGGAGCGTGAGGACGTAGGGAGCGTGAGGACGTAGGGAGCGTGAGGAGTTAGGGAGCGTGAGGAGTTAGGGAGCGTGAGGACGTAGGGAGCGTGAGGACGTAGGGAGCGTGAGGACGTAGGGAGCGTGAGGACGTAGGGAGCGTGAGGAGTTAGGGAGCGTGAGGACGTAGGGAGCGTGAGGACGTAGGGAGCGTGAGAAGTTAGGGAGCGTGAGGAGTTAGGGAGCGTGAGGAGTTAGGGAGCGTGAGGACGTAGGGAGCGTGAGGACGTAGGGAGCGTGAGGAAGTAGGGAGCGTGAGGAAGTAGGGAGCGTGAGGAGTTAGGGAGCGTGAGGAGTTAGGGAGCGTGAGGACGTAGGGAGCGTGAGGACGTAGGGAGCGTGAGGAGTTAGGGAGCGTGAGGACGTAGGGAGCGTGAGAAGTTAGGGAGCGTGAGGAGTTAGGGAGCGTGAGGACGTAGGGAGCGTGAGGACGTAGGGAGCGTGAGGACGTAGGGAGCGTGAGGACGTAGGGAGCGTGAGGACGTAGGGAGGGTGAAGACGTAGGGAGGGTGAGGACGTAGGGAGCGTGAGGACGTAGGGAGCGTGAGGACGTAGGGAGCGTGAGGACGTAAGGAGCGTGAGGAGTTAGGGAGCGTGAGGACGTAGGGAGCTTGAGGACGTAGGGAGCTTGAGGACGTAGGGAGCGTGAGGACGTAGGGAGCGTGAGGACGTAGGGAGCGTGAGGAGTTAGGGAGCGTGAGGACGTAGGGAACGTGAGGACGTAGGGAGCGTGAGGACGTAGGGAGCGTGAGGACGTAGGGAGCGTGAGGAGTTAGGGAGCGTGAGGAGTTAGGGAGCGTGAGGAGTTAGGGAGCGTGAGGACGTAGGGAGCGTGAGGAGTTAGGGAGCGTGAGGACGTAGGGAGCGTGAGGACGTAGGGAGCGTGAGGACGTAGGGAGCGTGAGGACGTAGGGAGCGTGAGGAGTTAGGGAGCGTGAGGACGTAGGGAGCGTGAGGACGTAGGGAGCGTGAGAAGTTAGGGAGCGTGAGGAGTTAGGGAGCGTGAGGAGTTAGGGAGCGTGAGGACGTAGGGAGCGTGAGGACGTAGGGAGCGTGAGGACGTAGGGAGCGTGAGGAGTTAGGGAGCGTGAGGACGTAGTGAGCGTGAGGACGTAGGGAGCATGAGGAGTTAGGGAGCGTGAGATTTGGATCAAGGGGTCCAGAGGCAGGGTGTTTGTGGGTGAGGGGCAGTGTGTGGTGAACGGTCAACATCGGTCATTTGAGTGATTTGGTCACACGATACACCCCCCCACCCCCCACCCCACTTCATAATAGCTCCACATGAAGCATTCAGAATGGATTAGTTAATAGTTTATTCATAATTTATTAATCATTACTCCATTCATAAGATGATTAAATAGGTCCTTATAAACCATTTACTAATCAGTTAGATGTTATCATCTAAAGTGTGGGGTATAAATACTTTATAAATCATTTATAAATGTTTTGAGTGACCAATGTAATTTCTCACAAAAAGATGAACAGATGGATATTCCAACAGTACATGATGTTCCTTAAGGTCTCAAAATGACCTAGATCCTATCAATGGTTAAACAATAAGCACACAAACAGAGGATGTTAAAGAAAATATTTTAAACATTTTATTCCAAAACAGTAACTTCAAACACACTCTATGCTGAGTAAAGTAACATAAGCATTTCTTGGCAGTGACTTTTCTACCATAACCAAAGTGTGGATTACAGTCACACCTTAGAGCAGTCTAATATCCATTAACCCAGAAATAAAATCTTGTGCAATTTGGTCAGCTGCATGACTAAATTATGGGTCCATACTTTTATTTAACCTTTATTTAAACATTGAGATTAAAAATCTATTTTTACAAGGGAGCCCCAAACGTGTTAGAAATTGGGAGTTGTGGTTTGCTGTGAAGACTCCACCCAAAAGCAAAGGCACCTACCCCCGCCTCAACCACATAACAGGAGTAATGAAGGCACAAATGCATAAAAAACGAACTAAAAGTCCATTTAAAACTTCTTATGGATCATATCCCGTTAGCGGGATCGATTTGACAACATCCGGTGAAATGGCAGAGCGCCAAATTCAAATTAAATGAATAGAAATATTTAACTTTCATACAATCACAAGTGCAATACACCAAAATAACGCTTAACTTCTTGTTAATCCAGCCACCGTGTCAGATTTCAAAAAGGCTTTACGGTGAAAGCAAACCATGCTAATATCTGAGGACAGCACCCCATCAAACAAACACATGACAATCATATTTCAACCCGCCAGGCGCAACAAAACACAGAAATAACTATATAATTCATGCCTTACCTTAGAAGATCTTCTTCTGTTGGCACTCCAATATGTCCCATAAACATCACAAATGGCCCTTTTGTTCGATTAATTCCGTCGTTATATCCCCAAAATGTCCATTTATTTGGCGCGTTTGATTCAGAAAGACACCGGTTCCATCTCGCCCAACATGACTACAAATGATCTAATAAATTACCTGTAATCTTGGTCCAAACATTTCAAACAACTTTCCTAATCCAACTTTAGGTATTTTAAAACGTAAATAATCGCTAAAATTTAAGACGGGATACATTGTGTTCAATAGCGGATAAAATCAAAGTGGAGCGAGCTTCAGGTCGCGCGCCCCCCAAAAAAGAGTCCACTTGGCTCGACTCCCAGAAAGGAAAGGGCTACTTCTTCATTACTCAAAGGAAAAACATCAACCAATTTCTAAAGACTGTTGACATCTAGTGGAAGCCATAGGAACTGCAAGCATATTTCTATTAAAACGGGCTTGCCATAGAAATCTAATGGAAAACAGATTGACCTCTAAAAATAAATTCCCTGGATGGATTGTGCTCGTGGTTTCGCCTGCCAAATCGGTTCTGTTATACTCACAGACATTATTCAAACAGTTTTAGAAACTTCAGAGTGTTTTCTATTCAAATCTACTAATAATATGCATATCCTAGCTTCTGGGCCTGAGTAGCAGGTAGTTTACTTTGGGCACGCTTTTCATCCAGACTTGAAAATACTGCCCCCTATCCCAGAGAGGTTTTAACAGAGCTATTAATAGTGTCTTAAGCATATTAGCATTGTAATGAGACACTCATGGCTCATCCATCCATTGATCTATTAATTCAAAGGAACACCAGAGGGCTGTGCTTCCTCCTGTCACTTCTCACACTACATAGCTATTTTTCCCTCAACATCGGACATCCCCTAACTTCGGACACTCTCTAGCGGTTGGAGAATTAAATCACTTCGAGCTCAACATTTAAATGGCCTGGGAAATAATGTAACGTTTTGCGACTAAAGACACCCTTCTAGCTAGCTGACCACCGATGTTCATTGCAGTTAATGTAAGTTAAGTTAGGTTTTGAGGTAAGTTAAGTTTTGAGGTTTCAAAAACCATTTTGTGGGACATGCTGTATATTATTAAAAAAAAAATTACCTAAATTATTCATACTCATTTATATGTTAGTATTAAACTGTTATCTACTTTCTCAAAACATCAGATTCATCTGTAAAACAAATAATGAGGCATTATTTGTTTACAACACTGAGGAAGATGTTGGTGAAGAACCATTTTTAAGAGTCTACAGAAGGGCTCACTGGGCTACGCAATGAAAAGTTTTTACTGGAAGGCTAGCCAGCTGGTAAACTATCTAGTAAACACTTCGGATACAAGGTTGGTGTCTCTTTTTTTAACAGAATTAAACGGATATATCTTGTAATTAAACAAAATAGTAAGGTGAACAATAACTGTAGTAGTAGCATTTCCACAGAAATGTCAAACATGCTAATGGCTAACCGGTTAACTAACATTTTTAAGACACCAATAATCCCAAAACATTGATGGCTTGATCACAAGATAACACTGCTGAAGGTAATATATTTCTTAAACGCTGTTGAGTATCTGATTATATGGGGTGCTACGCTACAAGAGCAGATACTTATCCACTATTGTTCAGTGGAAAAAAGACATGCTCGTTGTACTATTGGTTATCGATGACAATGTGGAAGACGTAAAGCTCTGTCCCCATTTTCAAAAAGGAATTTCTCAATTTTACTTACCCTCAAACTTTGGAATCAAAGAGGCTTGATGTAGCCTAGTTTAGTTGGCTAGCTGTTTCTAACATTTCTTTATTTCTGTACTGAAATGCAGAGTTCAAGGCCAATGAATGGACAGCTTTGTAAAGATACGCTAAATGAGTGTATCTTTAGCGCATCATTTAGCGTATCTTTACAAAGCTGTCCATTCATTGGCCTTGAACTCTGCATTTCAGTACAGAAATAAAGAAATGTTAGAAACAGCTAGCCAACTAAACTAGGCTACATCAAGTTTAAGGTAAACTCCTAACGTTAGCTAACAGAATTTCACAAGTCCGATTAAAGCTGCCACTGTCAGAAAACAAGTACACAGTTACGCTAGCTAACTCAATAAATCACCATGCAAGCATGAGATAAGCCTGCCAAATAGCATAGTTAAATTTACCTAGATGGAGAATAAGTCAAATCTAGCTATGGTAACATAGCTAGCCAGCTAACCTAGCTAACTTTAGCTAACGAGGGAAACAGTGTCCGAGACCAGAAGAAGTGTGAGACTAAGCTATCTAAGTTAGCTTGCTAGCTAACTTTAGCTAACTACCGTTACAGACACTGACATAGTTAGCAAGCTAGCCAAATGTTGACAAAAAACATACATTTAGTTATATTTCACTTCAGTAAGCTAGCGTCGCGAACATGGTCATGAGGCAAACGTTAGTTAGCTAGTTACCACAGCCAGAGATGTTAGCACAGAAAATGGATAGCTAGCTAATGCTCAAGCTAACATTAGCTAGCTACCTTTGACATTGAAAGTCTCCTCCATAAGTTTGTTTTACTCACTGCTTTAGCACACTCCGCCAACCCTAATGTCCTTGCCGTGTCTGAATCCTGGCTTAGGAAGGCCACCAAACATTCTGAGATTTCCATACCCAACTACAACATTTTCCGTCAAGATAGAACTGCCAAAGGGGGAAGAGTTGCAATATACTCCAGAGATAGCCTGCAAAGTTCTGTCATACTTTCCAGGTCTATGCCCAAACAGTTCGAGCTTCTAATTTAAAAAATATATCTCTCCAGAAATAAGTCTCTCACCTGTTATAGACCACCCTCAGCTCCCAGCTGTGCCCTGGACACCATATGTGAATTGATTGCCCCCCATCTATCTTCAGAGTTCGTTCTGTTAAGTGACACAAATTATCAAGGAACCCACCAGGTACAACCCTAAATCCGTAAACATGGGCACCCTCATAGATATTATCCTGACCAACTTTCCCTCCAAATACACCTCTGCTGTTTTCAATCAGGATCTCAGCGATCCCTGCCTCATTGCCTGCATCCGCTATGGGTCCGCGGTCAAACGACACCCCTCATCACTGTCAAATGCTCCCTAAAACACTTCTGCAAGCAGGCCTTTCTAATCGACTTGGCCCGGGTATCCTGGAAGGATACTGACCTCATCCCGTCAGTCGAGGATGCCTGGTTATTCTTTAAAAGTAATTTCCTCACCATCTTAAATAAACATGCCCCTTTCAAAAAATGTATAACTAAGAACAGATATAGCCCTTGGTTCACTCCAGACCTGACTGTCCTCGACCAGCACAAAGACATCCTGTGGCGGACTGCACTAACATTGAATAGTCCCCGCGATATGCAACTTTTCAGGGAAGTCAGGAACCAATACACACAGTCAGTCAGGAAAGCAAAGGCTAGCTTTTTCAAACAGAGATTTGCATCCTGTAGCTCTAACTCCAAAAAGTTTTGGGACACTGTAAAGTCCATGGAGAATAAGAGCACATCCTCCCAGCTGCCCACTGCACTGAGGCTAGGTAACACTGTCACCACCGATAAATCCACGATAATCGAGAATTTCAATAAGCATTTCTCTCCTGCCAGCCATGCTTTCCTCCTGGTTACCCCAACCCCGGCCAACAGCTCTGCACCCCCCACCGCTACTTGCCCAAGCCTCCCCAGCTTCTCCTTCACCCAAATCCAGATAGCAGATGTTCTGAAAGAGCTGCAAAACCTGGACCCGTACAAATCAGCTGGGCTAGACAATCTGGACCCTCTCTTTCTAAAATTATCCGCCGCCATTGTTGCAACCCCTATTACCAGTCTGGTCAACCTCTCTTTCGTATCATCCAAGATCCCTAAAGATTGGAAAACTGCCGTGGTCATCCCCCTCTTCAAAGAGACACTCTAGACCCAAACTGTTACAGACGTATATCCATCCTGCCCTGCCATTCTAAAGTCTTCGAAAGCCAAGTTAATAAACAGATCACTGACCATTTCGAATCCCACCATACCTTCTCTGCTGTGCAATCCGGTTTTCGAGCTGGTCACAGGTGCACCTCAGCCACGCTCAAGGTACTAAACGATATTATAACCGCCATCGATAAAATACAGTACTGTGCAGCCGTCTTCATCGACCTGGCCAAGGCTTTCGACTCTGTCAATCACCGTATTCTTATTGGCAGACTCAACAGCCTTCGTTTCTCAAATGACTGCCTCGCCTGGTTCACCAACTACTTCTCAGACAGAGTTCCGTGTGTCAAATCAGAGGGCCTGTTGTCCGGACCTCTGGCAGTCTCTATTGGGGTACCACAGGGTTCAATTCTCGGACTGACTCTTTTCTCTGTATATATCAACGATGTCGCTCTTGCTACGGGTGATTCCCTGATCCACCTCTACGCAGACGACACCATTCTGTATACATCTGGTCCTTCTTTGGACACTGTGTTAACTAACCTCCAAACAAGCTTCAATGCCATACAACACTCCTTCCGTGGCCACCAACTGCTCTTAAACGCTAGTAAAACGAAATGCATGCTTTTCAACCGTTCGCTGCCCACACCCGCCCGCCCGACTAGCATCACTACTCTGGACGGTTCTGACTTAGAATATGTGGACAATTACAAATACCTAGGTATCTGGCTAGACTGTAAACTCTCCTTCCAGACTCATACTCAGCAAACTGGATGCAGTCTATCACAGTGCCATCCGTTTTGTCACCAAAGTCCCTTATACCACCCACCACTGCGACCTGTATGCTTTAGTCGGCTGGCCCTCGCTACATATTCGTCGCCAGACCCACTGGCTCCAGGTCATCTATAAGTCTATGCTAGGTAAAGCTCCGCCTTATCTCAGCTCACTGGTCACGATAACAACACCCACCCATAGCACGCGCTCCAGCAGGTATATCTCACTGGTCATCCCCAAAGCCAACACCTCCTTTGGCCGCCTTTCCTTCCAGTTCTCTGCTGCCAATGACTGGAAGGAATTGCAAGAATCGCTGAAGCTGGAGACTTATATTTCCCTCACTAACTTTAAACATCAGTTATCTGAGCAGCTAACCGATCGCTGCAGCTGTACATAGCTCATCTGTAAATAGCCCACCCAATCTACCTACCTCATCCCCATATTGTTTTTATTTACTTTTCTGCTCTTTTGCACACCAGTATTTCTACTTGCATATCACCATCTGCTCATCTATCACTCCAGTGTTCATTTGCTAAATTGTAATTACTCATGCCATTTGCACACACTGTATATAGACTTTCTTTTTTTTCTATTGTGTTATGGACTGTACGCTTGTTCTATATTCTATGTGTAACTCTGTGTTGTTGTTTGTGTCGCACTGCTTTGCTTTATCTTGGCCAGGTCGCAATTGTAAATGAGAACTTGTTCTCAACTAGCTTACCTGGTTAAATAAAGGTGAAAAAAAAAATTGTGGTAAGACAACCTATTTAACCTAAATGACCATTAAACTCATAATTCATAATAATTGTTACTTACCGTTTTCATGGTTTTCAGTCAACCAAAATCTGTGGAAATAACGTTCACCGGTTTCAACTCGTCAGTCACTCAGTCGCACTAGAACTGGAATACTTGCAAGTATTCTGGTGGACTTAATGCGCTGATGGCGGTATAATTAACCCACTGGCTGGGTCAAATACCCATAGCCCAACCTTAATAACCCAGCATCAACAACTTTCTGTATTTACAGAAAACAACCCAACTATTGACCCAATGCCTGCAAACCAGCAATTGGGTCATCCAAACGACCCAGCATTTTTTAGAGTGTAACTTGCATCTTTAAGCCATGCATGGAAGAAGCCTTGACCTGTCTGGTGCACACATTACTCTGTCCTCAGTTTGATTGAAGGCCTCAATCTGTATTTCTGCATTGTAACTGATGGCTTCTAGAAAGAGAGAACGAACAACATATGATCAAGATCAGCTACCTACTAGTTTAAAGCAATGAAATATCTAATTGTTACAAATAATGAATGTATGGGCTACATTTGTGAGAATAATACATGCATTTACTTACCTTAACAATCTTGAAGACGATACACTCATTTATCACTCAAAAAAAGTATAATGAGTGATTATCCTTCTCCCAATACAGCCTCTTCCAACACCACGTGCTAGCTAACATACTACATACAGTGGGGAGAACAAGTATTTGATACACTGCCGATTTTGCAGGTTTTCCTACTTACAAAGCATGTAGAGGTCTGTCATTTTTATCATAGGTACACTTCAACTATGAGAGACGGAATCTAAAACAAAAATCCAGAAAATCACATTGTATGATTTTTAAATAATTAATTTGCATTTTATTGCATGACATAAGTATTTGATCACCTACCAACCAGTAAGAATTCCGGCTCTCACAGACCTGTTAGTTTTTCTTTAAGAAGCCCTCCTGTTCTCCACTCATTACCTGTATTAACTGCACCTGTTTGAACTCGTTACCTGTATAAAAGACACCTGTCCACACACTCAATCAAACAGATTCCAACCTCTCCACAATGGCCAAGACCAGAGAGCTGTGTAAGGACATCAGGGATAAAATTGTAGACCTGCACAAGGCTGGGATGGGCTACAGGACAATAGGCAAGCAGCTTGGTGAGAAGGAAACAACTGTTGGCGCAATTATTAGAAAATGGAAGAAGTTCAAGATGACGGTCAATCACCCTCGGTCTGGGGCTCCATGCAAGATTTCACCTCGTGGGGCATCAATGATCATGAGGAAGGTGAGGGATCAGCCCAGAACTACACGGCAGGACCTGGTCAATGACCTGAAGAGAGCTGGGACCACAGTCTCAAAGAAAACCATTAGTAACACACTACGCCGTCATGGATTAAAATCCTGCAGCGCACGCAAGGTCCCCCTGCTTAAGCCAGTGCATGTCCAGGCCCGTCTGAAGTTTGCCAATGACCATCTGGATGATCCAGAGGAGGAATGGGAGAAGGTCATGTGGTCTGATGAGACAAAAATAGAGCTTTTTGGTCTAACTCCACTCGCCGTGTTTGGAGGAGGAAGAAGTATGAGTACAACCCCAAGAACACCATCCCAACCGTGAAGCATGGAGGTGGAAACATCATTCTTTGGGGATGCTTTTCTGCAAAGGGGACAGGACGACTGCACCGTATTGAGGGGAGGATGGATGGGGCCATGTATCGCGAGATCTTGGCCAACAACCTCCTTCCCTCAGTAAGAGCATTGAAGATGGGTCGTGGCTGGGTCTTCCAGCATGACAATGACACGAAGCACACAGCCATGGCAACTAAGGAGTGGCTCCGTAAGAAGCATCTCAAGGTCCTGGAGTGGCCTAGCCAGTCTCCAGACCTGAACCCAATAGAAAATCTTTGGAGGGAGCTGAAAGTCCGTATTGCCCAGCGACAGCCCCGAAACCTGAAGGATCTGGAGAAGATCTGTAGGGAGGAGTGGGCCAAAATCCCTGCTGCAGTGTGTGCAAACCTAGTCAAGAACTACAGGAAACGTATGATCTCTGTAATTGCAAACAAAGGTTTCTGTACCAAATATTAAGTTCTGCTTTTCTGATGTATCAAATACTTATGTCATGCAATAAAATGCAAATTAATTACTTAAAAATCATACAATGTGATTTTCTGGATTTTTGTTTTAGATTCCGTCTCTCATAGTTGAAGTGTACCTATGATAAAAATTACAGACCTCTACATGCTTTGTAAGTAGGAAAACCTGCAAAATCGGCAGTGTATCAAATACTTGTTCTCCCCACTGTATATTGGTATATTGGTTTTAAACAACAATAACATAATCACCTAAAAATATTCAGTACTGTTCAAAAGTTTGGTGTCACTTAGAAATGTATTTGTTTCCATGAAAACATACATGAAATGAGTTGCAAAATTAATAGGAAATATAGTCAAGACGTTGACAAGGTTATAAATAATGATTTGTCATTGAAATAATAATTGTGTCCTTCAAACTTTGCTTTCGTCAAAGAATCCTCCATTTGCAGCAATTACAGCCTTGCAGACCTTTGGCATTCTAGTTGTCAATTTGTTGAGGTAATCTGAAGAGATTTCATCCCATGCTTCCTGAAGCACCTCCCACAAGTTGGATTGGCTTGATGGGCACTTCTTGTGTACCATACGGTCAAGCTGCTCCCACAACAGCTCAATAGGGTTGAGATCCGGTGACTGTGCTGGCCACTCCATTATAGATGGAAAAACAGCTGACTACTTCTTCCCTAAATAGTTATTGTATAGTTTGGAGCTGTGCTTTGGGTCATTGTCCTGTTGTAGGAGGAAATTGGCTCCAATTAAGCGCTGTCCACAGGGTATGGCATGGAGTTGCAAAATGGAGTGATAGCCTTCCTTCTTCAAGATCCCTTTTACCCTCTACAAATCTCCCACTTTACCACCACCAAAGCACCCCCAGACCATCACATTGCCTCCACCATGCTTGACAGATGGCGTCAAGCACTCCTCCAGCATCTTTTCATTTTTTCTGCGTCTCACGAATATTCTTCTTTGTGATCCGAACACCTGAAACTTTGATTTATCTGTCCATAGCACTTTTTTCCAATCTTCCTCTGTCCAGTGTCTGTGTTCTTTTTACCATCTTAATCTTTTCTTTTTATTGGCCAGTCTGAGATCTGTCTTTTTCTGCAACTCAGCCTAGAATGCCGCATCCCGGAGTCGCCTCTTCACTGTTGACGTTGAGACTGGTGTTTTGCAGGTACTAAACTAAGCAAAAAAAGAAACGTCCTCTCACTGTCAATTGCGTTTATTTTCAGCAAACTTAACATGTGTAAATATTTGTATGAACATAACAAGATTCAACAACTGAGACATAAACTGAACAAGTTCCAGAGACATGTGACTAACAGAAATGGAATAATGTGTCCCTGAACAAAGGCGGGTCAAAATTAAAAGTAACAGTATCTGGTGAGACAAAACCGCGACTCGTCAGTGAATAGCACTTTTTTCCAGTCCTGTCTGGTCCAGCGACGGTGGGTTTGTGCCCATAGGCGACGTTGTTGTCGGTGATGTCTGGTGAGGACCTGCCTCACCAGACACCACAAGCCCTCAGTCCAGCCTCTCTCAGCCTATTGCGAACAGTCTGAGCGCTGATGGAGGGATTGTGCGTTCCTGGTGTAACTCGAGCAGTTGTTGTTGCCATCCTGTGCCTGTCCTGCAGGTGTGATGTTCAGATGTACCGATCCTGTGCAGGTGTTGTTACATATGGTCTGCCGCTGCGGGGACGATCAGCTGTCCGTCCTGTCTCTCTGTAGCGCTGTCTTAGGCGTCTCACAGTATGGACATTACAATTTATTGCCCTGGCCACATCTGCAGTCCTCATGCCTCCTTGCAGCATGCCTAAGGGACGTTCATGCAGATGAGCAGGGCATCTTTCTTCTGTGTTTTTCAGAGTCAGTAGAAAGGCCTCTTTATTGTCCTAAGTTTTCATAACTGTGACCTTAATTGCCTACCGTCTGTAAGCTGTTAGTGTCTAAATGACCGTTCCACATGTTCAAGTTCATTAATTGGTTATGGTTCATTGAACAAGCATAGGGAAACAGTGTTTAAAACCTTTACAATGAAGATCTGTGAAGTTATTTGGATTTTTATGAATTATCTTTGAAAGACAGGGTCCTGAAAAAGGGACGTTTCTTTTTTTGCTAAAATTATTTAATGAAGCTGCCAGTTGAGGACTTGTGAGGCGTCTGTTTCTCAAACTAGACACTCTAATGTACTTGTCCTCTTGCTCAGTTGTGCACCGGGGCCTCCCACTCCTCTTTCTATTCTGGTTAGAGCCCGTTTGTGCTGTTCTGTGAAGGGAGTAGTACACAGCGTTGTACGAGATCTTCAGTTTCTTGGCAATTTCTCGCATTGAATAGCCTTCATTTCTCAGAACAAGAATAGACTGACGAGTTTCAGAAGAAAGTACTTTGTTTCTAGCCATTTTGAGCCTGTAATCAATCCACAAATGCTGATGCTCCAGATACTCAACTAGTCTAAAGCCAGTCTAAAAAGCCAGTTTTATTGCTTCTTTAATCAGAACAACAGTTTTCAGCTGTGCTAACATAATTGCAAAAGGGTTTTCTAATGATCAATTAGCCTTTTAAAATGATAAACTTAGATTAGCTAACACAAAGTGCCATTTGAACACAGAAGTGATGGTTGCTGATAATGGGCCTCTGTAAACATATGTAGATATTCCATAAAAAATCTGCCATTTCCAGCTACAATAGTCATTTACAACATTAACAATGTCTACACTGTATTTCTGATCAATTTAATGTTATTTTAATGGACAATTTTTTAAATGTTCTTTCAAAAACAAGGACATTTCGAAGTGACCCCAAACTTTTGAACGGTAGTGTAAGTGTTTAGTGAAATCATTAGTTAGCTAACTATCTATCACAGAAATTGTGCAAAAATATGATAGTTAACGTTAGCTAGCTAAGCGCTAGCCAGTCAGTCAGTGGCGCTGACAGATTAAACTGGTATCAACAAAATGTATTTCACTCTATCCCATAAAACATGACATTGCTAACTATGCATGTTTGCCATTAGTTGCAATAAATATTGTTGTTGCCAAAGGTTTGCTGCAGATTCACCACTAGTGGCAAACGTTTGCAAAATCTGGCAATATTTTGTGGCACACTATCTAGTTTGCATCAAATTTGTCACAAACTAACGGGATGTTTGCAGCAACAAATTAATTTCAGGTATGTAAGGGAATTTGTAAATTACTAGGTTACAAAAATGTACAAATGTGGGAGTAATGATTAATAAATGATGAATAAACTATTTACTAATCCATTATAAATGCTTTATTATGTGGAGGTATTATAAAGTGCTACCACACCCTTTCACAGCAAATGATAGAGGGGACCTTTGCCCCAACACGTCTGAAGACAGACAGACAGACACACACACACACACACACACACACACACACACACACACACACACACACACACACACACACACACACACACACACACACACACACACACACACACACACACACACACACACACACACACACACACACACACACACGCAGTGCCAGCTGCCAGTGCCAGTCAATGACATCATATCACCATTGAGTGTTATCTTTACTGATGGTGTTGTTTGTACAGTCTCAAACCCTGCTGGTAGACTAAAGCTTTGATGGTTAGAACCAGCACCCACCTGCATCTACAGCGCCTTCAGAACGTATTCACACTCCTGGACTTTTGCCACATTTTGTTACAGCCTGAATTCAAAATGGATTAAAGATGGTTTTTATGGCAAAGTGAAAATATGTTTTTAGACATTTTTGTTAATTCTTTGAAACTAAATACAGAAATATCTTATTTACATAAGTATTCACACCCCTGTCAATCAATACATGTTAGAATCACCTTAGGCAGTGATTAAAGTTGTGAGTCTTTCTGGGTAAATCTCTAAGAGCTTTCCACACCTGGATTGTACACTATTTGAACATTATTATTTGTTTAATTCTTCAAGCTCTACCAAATTGGTTGTTGATCATTGCTATACAGCCATTTTCAAGTCGTGCCATTGATTTTCAAGTTGATTTAAGTCATAACTGTAACTCGTCCACTCAGGAACATTCAATGTCGTCTTGGTAAGTAATTCCAGTGTACGGTGCATTCAGAAAAGATTCAAACCCCTTGACTTTTTTCACATTTTGTTACGTTACAGCCTTATTCTAAAATTGATTAAATCTTTTTTCCCTCATCAATCTACACACAATGCCACATAATGACAAAGCAAAAACAGGTTAAAAGCACACCTGTATTTGGGGAGTTTCTCCCATTCTTCTCTGCAGATTCCCTCAAGCTCTGTCAGGTTGGATCGGGAGCGTCGCTGCACGTCTATTTTCAGGTCTTTCCAGAGGCCTTGGTCAGTGAGGTGACCAAGAATCCGATGGTCACTCTGACAATGCTCCAGCGTTCCTCTGTGGAGATGGGAGAACCTTCCAGAAGGACAGCCATCTCTGCAGCACTCCACCAATCAGGCCTTTATGGTAGAGTGACCAGACTGAAGCCACTCCTCAGTAAAAGGACGATGACAGCCCACTTGGAGTTTGCCAAAAGGCACCTAAAGACTCTCTGACCATGAGAAACAAGATTCTCTGGTCTGATGAAATCAAGATTGAACTTGGCCTGAATGCCAAGTGTCATGTCTGGAGGAAACCTGGCCCATCCCTGCAGTGAAGCATGGTGGTGGCAGCATCATGCTGTGGGGATATTTTTCAGCAGCAGGGACTGGGAGACTAGTCGGGATCGAGGGAAAGATGAACGTAGAAAAGTACAGAGAGATCCTTGATGAAAATCTGCTCCAGAGCGCTTAGGACCTCAGACTGCTGCGAAGGTTCCAGAGGTTAAGAGGATCTGCATAGAAGAATGGGAGAAACTCCCCAAATACATGTGTACCAAGCTTGTAGCATCATACCCAAGAATGCACTGTATGTACCTGTAACTATACTGAACAAAAATATAAAGGCAACATGTAAAGTGTTGGTCCCATGTTACATGAGCTGAAATAAAATATATCAAAAATGTTCCATATGCACAACAAGCTTATTTCTCTCAAATGTTGTGAGCAAACTTGTTTACATCCCTGTTAGTGAGCATTTCTCCTTTGCCAAGGCAATTCATCCACCAGACGGGTGTGGCATATCAAGAAGCTGATTAATCAGCATGATCATTACACAGGTGCAACTTGTGCTGAGGACAATAAAAGGCCTCTGAAATGTTTTGTCACACAACACCATGCCACTGTTGTCTCACGTTTTGAGGGAGCGAGCAATTGGCATGCTGAATACAAGAATTTCCAACAGAGTAGTTGCCAGAGAATTATCACACCCATCATTATCGTATTTCCCAGCATGCTGGATTGCTGGTAGATTTAACAAAAAATTGTTTGTGCATTTACTTTGATTGATTGATTAACCTTATGTTACACAAAGATAAATAACATACATTTTCTAAATTAATCCAATCTAAATTAATCCAATCTAAATTAATCAAAAAATGTTGCACCCGTTACTGTAATGTTTGTTCCAGTTCAGACTATTTGGGTAGTCCCAACCCGGACACTCATTCTGAGTGCATGTTGCATTTGAATGAAACATCTTATGGTGTCTGGATTCAAACACATCACTTTACAAGCCATCAAAATGTGACTTGTGAGTAGGGTGGCACAATTCTGTTAACTTTGGCAAAATTCCCAGGATTTCCAGAAATTCTGGTTGTGCATTTACTGGAATGGAAGCAGGAAATTCAACCAGGATTTTGGAATAATCTGGGAGTTTTGCAACCCTACTTGCAAGCCTTATAACTAATGGTATGAAGGATGACCTTACAGGGTACTTGTGATGTTGCATTTGATAGCAAAGCTCCGAGGAATGCTTAAAAATTGCTATGCAGTTTACCGATCCCTGTATCACTTTATCAGAAGCACGTGATCAATGACGTACGAAGCTTCGTTTTGTCGAACAACCACCTGATTGGTTTGGTATTGGTTTGGTAGAAGTCAAAACGGCTACGCTATGCATGTGCTATGGAGTGTGGGACGTCATCTATAATCATTTGGCTGTTCTATATTATTTTGACCAGCAGGTGCCACTAGTGTACACTGTGTTAATCAAAGCCTCGAGAATTTAACCTATTTTCGAATTGGCTGGAAAACGTCAACGCTTCAGGAAGCTTCATTTCCCCATCACTACAGGGTACCACTACAGGGTACCACTACAGGGTACCACTACAGGGTACCACTACAGGGTACCACTACAGTGACAAGTGTTTGTAGCCCTTTAGGAACACATCTAAACCTTTTTTTCTGAGAGTTGACTACAATGGCCTGAAACTCATCAGGCCTGCAAGTCACATTATGCTGGCTTGGAAGGTGATGTGTAATTTCTATTGGAATCAAGCCAGTGTGGGGATATCAATGTTTAGAATTGTTTTCATCACCTGCATCCTGTATTCAAAATGACTGCCACGGTTGGGTAGACTAAGCTACAAGAGTACCTGAAGTATCTAAAGTGGAACAACCATTTCAGTAACAGGGGCAATAAATCCAAGAAACATATTGGATTAGTTTAGAACATTTTATAATTTTTATTTGAGTAGCATAAGGTGATTAAAATTAATAAATCAATCATGCACAAACAATTAAAAAAAGAAACCTGCAATATAGTTTGCTGGGAAATATGATAATGATGGTAGTGGTTTTGGTTCAAAGTGATGTGTATGTGTTTCAGGCTCCTGTATCAGGGTAAAAGTAGGCCCTCAAAATAACGCTTATTTTGTTGATTATTTTTTAATGATACCATATTCACTTAGGATCTCACTTGGTGAAGAAAATATAACCGAAAATGTCTCTGTCACTAGCAAATACAGTAATGTGTGGTAACTCTACAATTTACTCAAGGCAAGGCACTCTGGGAAATATTTGAAGGCTTTACACTAAGCAGTATGTTAATTTAACACTGTTCCCATGTATACATGGGTCCACAGACTCAACACGGTCAGTGTTAATTTAACACTGTCAGTGTTCATGTGTTTATTTTTTAACACGGGTATATATGCTGTGTCTGTCTTCTCTGCAGCAGCAGTTGAAATCATTAGGTTTCTACCTAGAACATTTTATGCTCTCACTGCAGGCCATTTTCCCTACTGCCTGTGTCATGTTTGTTGCTCATAATGTCCTATTTGAAGCCAGACCTCTCGTTATTGTACACAGATAAAACACCCGCTGAGAGGCAGAGCTGGCTCACAGGCCAGTAACGGAGGGGAAAACGCTCTCCCACTCCCTCCCTCCCTTCTTCTCTTTCTGTGGAGGAGGTAAGAGAAAAGACATCTACTTACATCCTGCTGTGATGCTCTCTCTCAATTTCAATTTAAGGGGCTTTATTGGCATGGGAAACATATGTTTACAATGCCAAAGCAAGTGAAATAGATAATAAACAAAAGTGAAATTAACAATATAAATTGAACAGTAAACATTACACTTACAAAATTTCCAAATGATCATAGATGCTTCGTCTCTCTTTCTCTCTCTCTGTCACTATCTCTATATTTCTGTCTGTCTGTCTCTCTCTCTCTCTCTCTCTCTCTCTGTCACTATCTCTCTATTTCTCTGTCTGTCTCTCTCTCTCTCTCTCTCTCTATTTCTGTCTGTCTGTCTGTCTGTCTGTCTGTCTGTCTGTCTGTCTGTCTGTCTGTCTGTCTGTCTGTCTGTCTGTCTGTCTGTCTCTCTCTCTCTGTCACTATCTCTCTATTTATATATGTCTGTCTCTCTCTCTCTCTCTGTCACTATCTCTCTATTTCTGTCTGTCTCTCTGTCTCTCTGTCTCTCTGTCTCTCTCTCTCTGTCTCTCTGTCACTGTCTCTTTCACTATCTCTGTCTCTCTGTCTCTGTCTCTCTGTCACTGTCTCTGCCTCTGTCACTATCTCTCTATTTCTGTCTCTCTCTCTCTGTCTCTCTGTCACTGTCTCTGTCTCTGTCACTATGTCTCTATTTCTGTCTCTCTCTCCCTCTCTCTCTCTCTCTCTCTCTGTCTCTCTGTCTCTTTCACTATCTCTCTTTCTGTATCTCTCTCTGTCTCTGTCTCTCTGTCTCTGTCTCTCTGTCACTGTCTGTCTCTGTCACTATCTCTCTATTTCTGTTTCTCTCTCTCTCTCAATTCAATTCAATTCAATTCAAGGGGCTTTATTGGCATGGGAAACATGTGTTAACATTGCCAAAGCAAGTGAGGTAGATAATATACAAAAGTGAAATAAACAATAAAAATTAACAGTAAACATTACACATACAGAAGTTTCAAAACAATAAAGACATTACAAATGTCATATTATATATATACAGTGTTGTAACAATGTACAAATGGTTAAAGTACACAAGGGAAAATAAATAAGCATAAATATGGGTTGTATTTACAATGGTGTTTGTTCTTCACTGGTTGCCCTTTTCTCTCTCTCTCTCTCTCTCTCTCTCTCTCTCTCTCTCTCTCTCTCTCTCTGTCTCTGTTTCTCTGTCACTGTCTCTGTCTCTGTCTCTGTCACTATCTCTCTATTTATGTCTCTCTCTCTCTCTCTGTCTCTGTCTCTGTCACTATCTCTCTCTCTCTCTCTCTCTCTCTCTCTCTCAATTCAATCCAATTTGCTTTATTGGCATTACGTAACAACGTACATATTGCCAAAGCGTACTTTGGAGATTAAGTGAGACATTTACAATATTAACGTAATTAAAATAATAATAATCAAGATTGTCAACGGGACAATCAGTAACAATAATAATCAAGGGTAAAAATAACCATACAATTAACAATAACAATGGCATGAAGGACATGTGCAGGTTGGTTTGTCTCTCAATCTCTCTGTCTCTCCCTCTCTCACTCTCACTCTCACACTCACTCTCCTCAATTCAATTCAAAGGGCTTTATTGGCATAGGAAACATATGTTTACATTGCCAAAGCAAGTGAAATAGATAATAAACGAAAGTGAAATATACAATAAAAAATTTACAGTAAACATTTCACTCACAGAAGTTTTAAAGGAATAGAGACATTTGGAATGTCATATTATGTGTTATAACTATACAAATGCACAATGGGTTGTATTTGCATTGGTGTTTGTTCTCCACTGGTTGCTGTGGTGATGCACACTCTGGTATTTCACCCAGTAGATATGGGAGTTTATCAAAATTTGATTTGTTTTCGAATTCTTTGTGGGTTTGTGTAATATGAGGGAAATATGTATCTCTAATATGGTCATACATTTGGCAGGAGGTCAGGAAGTGCAGCTCAGTTTCCACCTCATTTTGTGGGCAGTGTGCACATAGCTTGTCTTCTCTTGAGAACCAGGTGTGCTTTCGGCGGCCTTTCTCAATAGCAAGGCTATACTTACTGAGTCTGTACATAGTCAAAGAGTTCCTTCATTTTAGGTCAGTCACAGTGGTCAGGTATTCTGCCACTGTGTACTTTCTGTTTAGGGCCAAATAGCATTCTAGTTTGCTCAGTTGTTTTGTAAATTCTTTCCAATGTGTCAAGTAATTCTCTTTTTGTTTTCTCATGACTTGGTTGGGTCTAATTGTGCTGCTTTCCTGGGGCTCTGTGGGGTCTGTTTGTGTTTGTGAACAGAGCCCCAGGACCAACTTGCTTAGGGGGCTCTTCTCCAGGTTAATTTCTCTGTAGGTGATGGGTTTGTTATGGAAGGTTTGGGAATCGCTTCGTTTTAGGTGGTAGTAGAATTTAACGTCTCTTTTCTGGATTTTGATAATTAGCAGGTATCGGCCTAATTCTGCTCTGCATGCATTATTTGGAGTTTAACGTTGTACACGGATGACATTTTTGCAGAATTCTGCATGCAGTCTCAATTTGGTGTTTGTCCATTTTGAGAATTCTTGGTTGGTGAGTGGACCCCAGACATCACAACCATAAAGGGCAATCTCTCTCTATCTCTCTCTCTCTCTCTCCCTGCCTCTCTCTCTCTTTCTCTCCCCGCCTCTCTCTCTCTCTCCTCTCTCTCTTTCTCAGTTGTACCTATGCAACACCTGCATTGTTAATGGTAAAAACAGCAGTATAGTAGTGTAGTGCTGCTGCCTGCTGGCTGGCTGGTGAAGGGGAGGGACTGAGTCTTTTCATATGGTGCAGTATGTCAACTCCAGAGGTTATTGACCTCTAACAATGCAGTAATCATTCTCTCTCTCTCTCTCTCTCTCTCTCTCTCTCTCTCTCTCTCTCTCTCTCTCTCTCTCTCTCTCTCTCTCTCTCTCTCTCAATTCAATTCAATTCAATTCAATTCAATTCAATTCAATTCAAGGGCTTTATTATCATGGGACACATATGTTAACATTGCCAAAGGAAGTGAACTCAGATGGTATCAGTGGACTCAGATGGTATCAGTGGACTCAGATGGTATCAGTGGACTCAGATGGGTATCAGTGGACTCAGATGGTTCAGTGGACTCAGATGGTATCAGTGGACTCAGATGGTATCAGTGGACTCAGATGGTATCAGTGGACTCAGATGGTTCAGTGGACTCAGATGGTATCAGTGGACTCAGATGGTATCAGTGGACTCAGATGGTATCAGTGGACTCAGATGGTATCAGTGGACTCAGATGGTATCAGTGGACTCAGATGGTATCAGTGGACTCAGATGGTTCAGTGGACTCAGATGGTGTCAGTGGACTCAGATGGTATCAGTGGACTCAGATGGTATCAGTGGACTCAGATGGTATCAGTAGACTGCTGTACTGGAGGTTGTGTTTAAACGCAGACTAGGTGGTCAGGTTGAGATGCTATCTACCCTCTCAGATGGTCACTGACCACACAAAAGTAAAGACGGGGAACAACAGTCTTTTACAGGTGTTGTAGATGTACTCATCTATTCTGTACTCATCCATTCTGTACTCATCCATTCTGTACTCATCATCCATTTTGTACTCATCAATCCATTCTGTACTCCACCATTCTGTACTCCTCCATTCTGTACTCATCCATCTATTCTGTACTCCACCATTCTGTACTCCTCCATTCTGTACTCCTCCATTCTGTACTCCTCCATCCATTCTGTACTCCTCCATCCATTCTGTACTCCACCATTCTGTACTCCTCCATTCTGTACTCCTCCACCATTCTGTACTCCTCCATTCTGTACTCCTCCATCCATTCTGTACTCCTCCATTCTGTACTCATCCATTCTGTACTCCTCCATTTTGTACTAATTTATTCTGTACTCATCCATCCATTCTGTACTCATCCACTTTGCATCACTGGCATTTGCTGACTCAAAAACATGTTTTCACTTTTTCATCATGGGGTGTTCTATGCCGATGGGTCAGGAAAAACATGCATCAGTCACCTGTGTGTCTGTCGGCCAAGACACTCTGGTACGGCTGCTGTGTAACGTGAAGCACAAACACACACTGACACACACACATTGACACACACACACTGACACACACACACATACACACACACACACTGAGGCACGCACACACACACACACACACACACACACACACACTATTGCAGAGTAATAGACTCTCTGATACACACACCCATCCACTGCATGGCTTGAACTGTGTGTACCATCCACACTAGACCTGTGTGTCTCCCATGACCCACTGCACGGTAAAGCTCACAGAGAAAGACAAGGGGGCCACTGAGCAGTGTGTTCTTGGAGGAAGTGTTGTTTTGCCCAGCAGCTATAGTGTAGTCTTTATGCTATCTGAAGGTCGGAGGGAGCGCATGAAACCAACATGAAGAAAAGGCTTAAAGAACCCCCTTTCAGTGGTGGTTCAGAGCTGCAATGCGATAGGCTAGGCGCTGGTCATGTGACCAAAACCTGCCTGACAACATGGGGAAGGAGCCTGGCTGGCGTGTCACACACACAGCATAGACAAACACAGCCTCTCTTCCTCTTTTACAAACACATTGTGACAAAGCATCTACAGCATGCTGATGCATTGAAGGTGCTTGTACTGTCCATTTACACACATGCATTCGGATGGAATGTTTTGTATTTAACAGATAATATGTCATCATTATTTAGCCGTTATTTACTGTTACGGCATCGATTCCTGCATATCAATGTGAAAATACCTTTAGATTTTATTTTTACTCTGTCCAGATGGTGTAATACTTTGCTATGTTCCCAAATGTTGTTTCAGTAACCCCATGCACCACCCACCCAACCCCCTCTATATCACATGATTTAAAATGAAGATAAATGTGTGCTTTAATGCAAACAGCATTGCTGTTTTTATCAGTGCAACTTGTTTTACTCATGGGTTATGACAACTTCATATTCCTTTTGCAATAAATGATACTAACCCAAACCTCCATTGACATCTTCTTGCTCACTGGTGTTTCTACAGGTTGAGATGGGCAGGAAACAGGAAGTCGTGGTGTACGACCAGAGTTCCAAAGAGGCGGGGCAACTGTCCAAAGACGGCTTTGTCCACATCCTGCTGGGCAAGCTGGAGGGCACCTTCCATCGAGTCTCCCTGCTCACAGGTAGGCACTTGCTGTGTGTGTGTGTGTGTGTGTGTGTGTGTGTGTGTGTGTGTGTGTGTGTGTGTGTGTGTGTGTGTGTGTGTGTGTGTGTGTGTGTGTGTGTGTGTGTGTGTGTGTGCGAGTGTGCGAACCACCATCCTGGAATCAGTGTTTACAAGCAGATGGTGTTTCACAGCTGATCCAAAGTCAGTTCCTGTGTGTATATTACAATGTGGCCTGCATTGAACAAGTAGGCATGATGCAGTGTGCGATGCTTCTGTTTGGACAGCAGGTATCACTAGTGAGCATCATCTGTAATAGTGTTCATCATTCTTTCACTCACTCATTAAATGCTCCACTCATACATTGTTAATAATGCATTCATTTATTATATGACATATTGTTCACTCTGTAGATGGAAGGAAGGAATAGGAAAATAGTCATTGTGAACGTCTATGAGTTTTGCATTGCAGACCTCTCCAAAGAGTCCCCCACCCCTCTCTCTTTCACTCTCCAAGCCCTTTGAAATTGAGGCTTAAGCTTAAATTCAACTATTAATACCTGTTTCTCAAATCAGCCAGTCTTATTTACCATGCTTAATAGCTTTTTCGTTTTGGCTGGTAAGCACCCTCAGAGTTAGAAAGGAGGCCTGACGTGGGTATTAATCTGCCTCTGAAGAGACTTAATACCTTCTCAGTATCTATCTAGGACTGCAGCGCTGCAGAGAGACAGTGGCAGTAAGCACACAGATGCTCACACACACACGCAATAATCTCCCTCACTCAGGATTGGGAGAGAGACAGTGTGTATGTGTGTGAGTGTGCATATGTGTGTGTAAAGATGTTTCCTACCCCTGCAAATCTCCATAAGCATAGTAAGATTAAACTTTCCATGAGTCATTCACACATAATCACACACACACATAATCACACACACATAATCACACACACACACACACACATAATCACACACACACACACACACACACACACACACACACACACACACACACACACACACACACACACACACACACACACACACACACACACAAGTAAGCCTGGAATTTTCCATTTCAGCTTTTTGATGAGGCTACCACCTATCCCTCTTAAAAAAGACCCATCAGAGATTCTCTTCTCAGTCTTTCTGCATCTCTCTCTCCCTCTCTCTCTCTCTCTCTCTCTCTTTGTCTCTGTCTCTCTCTCTGTGTCTCTCTCTGTCTCTCTCTGTGTCTCGTCTCTCTCTCTCTCTCTCGCTCTCTCGCTCTCTCTTCCGTTCTCTGCTGTTTCCACGACAACAGTGGAAGAGAATATGCTGGAGGATGATTCAACCAATGGGAAAGACTTTTGTTGTGGTGTATCGGGGTCAGTGGTGTTAACAGTCATAGCGGAATAATGTGTGTGTATGTGTCTGCATGAATGCATGCATTCGTGTGTGTGTTTCGGGGTCATGTGCGATAGATAACAGTGGTCTGTCTCCATCTGAGCTCCATATTACTGGGTCATAAACAGGACTGGCAGTCTGAGCCAGTCCACTACCTGTAAGGATGTTACTTCCTGTTTAGAGTGGCATGTGTGGGCATGCATGTGTGTTTGTGAGAGAGAGAGAGACAGACGGACAGTGTGTCAGCTCCCCTGCTGTTCTGAGGGAAGCAGCGCTGGCCGGTTGGCAGGGCGGCATGGAAGTGACGACGTCAGGGGTCAGAGGTCAATCTGTGCCAGCTTGACCATCTGACGTCTGGTCATGCGTCGTGTGACATTGGTTCTGGCGTCTGGTCACACGGGTGTTAATTGCCGTTTTTCACCTGTCTCTCTTCTTTAGTCTTCAGCATATCAGAATTAGACCTTCAGTTAACAAAGTTAATTTATTTCCCCCATCCTCCATCCCTATCCTCAGATTCATTTAACAGTTATTCTGGTTTAATTGTCTCAGAATACCCAGGGAATACCCCATTTCTTCCCCCCACTCCCCCAGTCTTCAGGGAACAGGGCCTGATTTATGATGTCATTAACGGTGCCAATGACTTCATACCGAGGGATGGCTTGATGTGGGCCCAACAGCTCACACACTCACTCACTCACACACACAATTATAAACGTGTACACACACACACACAATTCTAAACATGTAGACGCATACACACACAATTATAAACGTGTACACACACACAATTATAAACATGTAGACGCATACACACACACACACACACACACACAATTCTAAATATGTAGACACACAGCAGCACAGTGCTCCAAGGGAGATAAAGGAAGAGGGACGGCTAGGATAGAGAGATGAAAAGAAAAGAAGCCTTTAAATGGGATAGACAGAGTGAATAAAGGAATAATTGCAGCAGTTTGGTCTCGCTGTCTGGGGGAGAGCAAATTTACTGCCTAAACTGTAATGTACACACAGGCATGTTAAATGGAGAATTAAAACACACACGTGCTGCTATGGACACACAGACACACAGACACAGACACACACACACACACACACACACACACACACACACACACACACACACACACACACACACACACACACACACACACACACACACACACACACACACACACACACACACACACACACACACACACACACACACACACAGTCCTACCAGGGCCAGTCCAGTCCCCAGTGGGTGGAGCCAGTATGTTTGTTACAGTGGTTAGCTGACAACAACACTAGAGCATAGCTCTTATCCCATTGTTCCTATGTTAGCATAGCTATCATAGGAGAGAGAGGGGGAAAGAGAGAGAGAGAGGAAGCCAGAGAGATGTTTGTATGAGCAATGCAGGCATGACTATAAAATCAAATCAAATGTTATTTTCATATGCGCCAAATACAGCAGGTGTAGACCTTACCTTGAAATGCTTACTTACAAGCCCTTAATCAACAATGCAGTTGAAGAAATAGAGTTAAGAAAGTATTTACTAAATAAACTAAAGTAACGTAGAGAGAGGAGAAAAGGAGGATATAGAGGGGGTCATCTAGGGTTAGCAGAGGTAGAGAGATAGAAATTAGATGGGGAGAGAGAAAGGTAGGGTCCCACTTTATTTGGATAGTCTGGATAGATGGTCTACAGATGGTCATACTATCAACAAACTATCTGTTAATAAGCAACTGCTTGTCTAAGGTTACGGTTAGGGTTAGCGTTAGGTTGAGAATAATGGTTAGGGTTAGGGTTAGAGCATCTACAGACGAACTATCCAAATAAAGTGTTACCAAAAGAAAAGATGCAGATGATGAGAATGCGCCCTCTGCAGATGAGAGTATGTGAAGAGAGAGAGAGAATAGGAGAGGATGGAGAGAGAGAGAGAGAATAGGAGAGGATGGAGAGAGCGAGAGACAGCGGTGCAGCTTCCGAGTGAGCAAGCTCTGCAGATGTGGAGAGATGAGGACAAAGGCAGAGATTGGAGATAGAGAGAGAGGTAGAGAGGTAGGGGGAGATGCAGGTGTGAGAGTGTGTGTGTGGTCTTCAGATGTGCAGTGACTGTTTGTAATCTCTCCAAGTGCCATCTGCCTGTTTTTTTCTCAGGATTACTAAAGATACACACCAAAGTGGAAGGGAGAGGGAAAGAGAGAAAGAGAGAGAAAGAGGGAGAGAGAGAGAGAGAGAGAGAGAGAGAGGGAGAGAGAGGGAGAGCGATTAGAGAGAGAGGGAGGAAGAGCGAGCGAGTGAGAGCGAGTGAGAGAGAGTGAGAGAGAGCGAGAGAGAGAGAGGGAGGGAGAGGGAGAGGGAGAGGGAGAGGGAGAGGGGGAGAGAGAGAGAGAGAGAGAGAGAGAGCATGCGCCGCTTGTGCCTAGATGCCCTACATTGGCAACGGGGATGGAATGGGAAAATAAATCATCAAATCCGTATGCTACTTGCAAGATCCATCCAAAGCCCTGTACATTGTGTGCAATCATTACTCCACCTCCACCAATGTGTAGCAATGACATCAGGAATAGCCATTTTGAGCCAGAATGCTCAGCACACATTAGTGACGGAGAAGGGCAACATCTTATGAGTTCCAACCCAACTTCCCTATTTAAATAAAATAAAATAAAACGTTATTGGTCACATACACATGGTTAGCAGATGTTATTGCGAGTGTAGTGAAATGCTTGTGCTTTTTGTTCCAACAGTGCAACAATATCTCACATGTAATCTAACAATTCCACAGCAACTACCTAATAAACACATATCTAAGTAAATTAATGGAATAAGAATATATACAAAACCGTTCAAAACGTCGGGGTCACTTCAAAATGTCCTTGTTTTGAAACATTTTTGTCCATTAAAATAACATCAAATTGATCAGAAATACAGTATAGACATTGTTAATGTTGTAAATGACTGTTGTAGCTCGAAACGGCAGATTTTTTATGGAATATCTACATAGGCGTACAGAGGCCCATTATCAGAAACCATCACTCCTGTGTTCCAATGGCACGTTGTGTTAGCTATTCCAAGTTTATCATTTTAAAAGTCTAATTGATCATTAGAAAACTCTTTTGCAATTATGTTAGCACAGCTGAAAACTGTTGTTCTGATTAAAGAAGCAATAAAACTGGCCTTCTGTAGACTAGTTGAGTATCTGGAGAATCAGCATTTGTGGGTTCGATTACAGTCTCAAAATGGCCAGAAACAAAGAACTTTCTTCTGAAACTCGTCAGTCTATTCTTGTTCTGAGAAATGAAGGCTATTCCATGCGAGAAATTGCCAAGAAGCTGAAGATCTCGTACAACGCTGTATACTACTCCCTTCACAGAACAGCGCAAACTGGCTCTAACCAGAATAGAAAGAGGAGTGGGAGGCCCCAGTGCACAACTGAGCTAGAGGACAAGTACATTTGAGTGTCTAGTTTGAGAAACATACGCCTCACAAATCCTCAACTGGCAGCTTCATTAAATAGTACTCGCAAAACACCAGTCTCAACATCAACAGAGAAGAGGCAACTCTGGGATGCTGGCCTTCTACGCGGGGGGGGTTATTTTAGATACTCTTTGAAGAGTTAGGATTTCAGATGTTTTCAGAAGATGGGAAGAGACTCTGCTGTCCTAGCTTCAGGGGGAAGCTGGTTCTACCATTGGTGTGCCAGGACAGAGAAGAGCTTTGACTGCCCCCATAGGGGTCAGAGGGCCAAGAGACCAGAGGTGGCAGAAAGAAGTACTCGGGTTGGGTTGTAGGGTTTGAGCCTGGAGGTAGGGAGGAGCAGTTCCTCTTGCTGCTCCGTAGGCAAGTACCATGGTCTTGTAGTGGATGCCAGCTTTGACTGGGAGCCAGTGGAGTGCGTGAAGGAGCAGGGACACATTGGAGAACTTGGGAAGACTGAACACCAGGCGGGCTGTAGCGTTCTGGATAAGTTGCAAGGGTTTGATGGCACAGCAGAATGGAGATGACAAGTTCCTGGATTAGGTCTGGCGCCGCTTCCTGTGTGAGGTAGGTTCATACTCTATGGACGTTGTAGAGCATCAACCGGCAGGAGGGAGTCACTGCTTTGATGTTTGCAGAGAACGACAGGGTGTTGTACAGAGTAACGCCAAGGTTTTTGCACTCTGTGAGGGGGACACCGTGGAGTTGTCAACCTTGATGGAGAGGTCTTGGAGCGGGCAGGTCTTCCCCGGGAGGAAAAGAAACTCAGGGTTGTTGAGGTTGAGCTTTAGGTAATGGGCCAACATCTAAGCTGAGATATCTGCCAGACACGCAGAGATGCATGTCGCCACCTGGGTGTCAGAAGGGGGAAGGAGAAAAGTAGTTGAGAGTCCCTGAGGGACACCAGTAGTGAGAGTACGTGGTGCGGACACAGATCCTCTCCACATCATCTGGTAGGAGTGGCCTGTCAGGTAAGAGTGTGCAGAGCCTGAGATTCCCAGAGGGTGGAGAGGAGGATCTGATGGTTCACAGTAGAGGTCGACCGACTATGATTTTTCAACGCCGATACCGATTATTGGAGGACCAAAGAAAGCTGATACCAATTAATCGGCCGATTTTTATTGATTTATTTATTTGTAATAATGACAATTACAACAATACTGAATGAACACTTTTATTTTAACTTAATATAATACATCAATAAAATCAATTTAGCCTCAAATAAATAATGAAACATGTTCAATTTGGTTTAAATAATGCAAAAACAAAGTGTTGGAGAAGAAAGTAAAAGTGCAATATGAGCCATGTAAAAAAGCTAACGTTTAAGTTCTTTGCTCAGAACATGAGAACATATGAAAGCTGGTGGTTCCTTTTAACATGAGTCTTCAATATTCCCAAGTAAGAAGTTTTAGGTTGTAGTTATTATAGGAATTATAGGACTATTTCTCGCTATACCATTTGTATTTCATATACCTTTGACTATTGGATGTTCTTATAGACACTTTAGTATTGCCAGTGTAACAGTATAGCTTCCGTCCCTCTCGTCGCCCTTACCTGGGCTCGAACCAGGAACACATCGAAAACAGCCACCCTCGAAGCATCGTTATCCAGTGCTCCACAAATGCCGCGGCCCTTGCAGTGCAAGGGGAACAACTACTTCAAGGTCTCAGAGCGAGTGCCGTCACCGATTGAAACGCTATTAGCACACACCCTGCTAACTAGCTAGCCACTTCCCATTGGTTACACCAGCCTAATGTCGGGAGTTGATAGGCTTGAAGTCATAAACAGCTCAATGCTTGAAGCACAACGAAGAGCTGCTGGCAAACGCACAAAAGTGCTGTTTGAATGAATGCTTACGAGCCTGCTGCTGCCTACCACCACTCAGTCAGACTGCTCTATCAAATATCAAATCATAGACTTAATTATAACATAATAACACACAGAAATACAAGCCTTAGGTCATTAATATGGTCAAATCCAGAAACTATATTTTCGTAAACAAAACGTTTATTCTTTCAGTGAAATACGGAACCGTTCCGTATTCTATCTAACGGGTGGCATCCCTAAGTCAAAATATTGTACAACCTTCAATGTTATGTCATAATTATGTACAATTCTGGCAAATTAATTACGGTCTTTGTTAGGAATAAATGGTCTTCACACAGTTCGCAACGAGCCAGACGGCCCAAACTGCTGCATATACCCTGACTGCTTGCACGGAACGCAAGAGAAGTGACACAATTTCCCTTGTTAAAAGAAAGTCATGTTAGCAGGCAATATTAACTAAAAACGCAGGTTTAAAAAATATATACTTGTGTATTGATTTTAAAGAAAGGCATTGATGTTTATGGTTAGGTACATTGGTGCAACGGCAGTGCTTTTTTCGCGAATGCGCTTGTTAAATCATCACCCGTTTGGAGAAGTAGGCTGTGATTCGATGAGAAATTAACATGCACCGCATCGATTATATGCAACGCAGGACACGCTAGATAAACTAGTAATATCATCAACCATGTGTAGTTAACTAGTGATTATGTTAAGGTTGATTGTTTTTTATAAGATAAGTTTAATGCTAGCTAGCAACGTACCTTGGCTCCTTGCTGCACTCGTGTAACAGGTAGTCAGCCTGCCATGCAGGCTCCTTGTGGAGTGCAATGTAAGGCAGGTGGTTAGAGCGTTGGACTAGTAACCGGAAGGTTGCAAGATCGAATCCCCGAGCTGAGAAGGTAAAAATCTGTCGTTCTGCCTCTGAACAAGGTAGTTAACCCAACGTTCCTAGGCCGTCATTAAAAATAAGAATGTGTTCTTAACTGACTTGCCTAGTTAAATAAAGGTTAAAAAAATGTAATTCAATCTGCCACAATCGTTGTTCAAAAATGACGATTACCGATTGTTATGAAAACTTGAAATCGGCCCTAATTAATCGGCCATTCCGATTAATCGGTCGACCTCTAGTTCACGGTGTTGAAGGCACTGGATAGATCTAGGAGGATGAGAACAGAGGAGAGAAGTCTCTGATCCGCCTTAAAGCCTGACTGGTTAGGTTCAAGAAGATTGTTCTGAGAGAGATAGCGAGAGAGAGCTCAAGTGTTTTGGAAAGAAGGGATACCGGTCTGCAGTCTTTGACTTCAGAGGGGTCGAGTGTTGGTTTCTTGAGGAGGGGAGCAACATTTTGAAGTCAGAGGGGTAGCCAGTGTTCAGGGATGATGTGGGAAGTGAGAAATGGGTAAGGTCTCCAGAGATGGTCTGGAGAAGGGAGGAGGGGATGGGGTTGAGCGGGCAAGTTGTCGGGTGGCCGAACCTCACTAGTCACAGGATTTCATCTGGAGAGAGAGGGGAGAAGGAGGTCAAGGCGTAGGGTAGTTCTGTGTGAGTGGTACCAGTGGACTCAATAGGCTGAGTGAATGAGGAGCGGATGTCATCAACCTTTTTTTCAAAGTGGCTGACAAAGTCGTCAGCAGAGAGAGAAGGGGAGGGGTGGAGGATTAAGGAGGGAGGAGAAGGTAGAAAAGAGTGCTAATCTGTTAATCCTCCTGGTATTGTGCAGCTTCTGCTCAGAGCTCTGAACAGGCCTGGAGGGATGGCTGCAATGCTAACATGCTAACAGTTAACAGGCCTGGATATTGCTGTAATGCTAACAGGCCTAGGGTAATGGCTGTAATGCTAACAGTTAACAGGCCTGGGGTAATGGCTGTAAAGCTAACATGCTAACTCTGAGTCTCAGACTGCCTGTCAGTCTGTCAGCCTGATGAAGAAATATAAACACATCATAATAGGGAGACGTTAGGAGATGAAAGAGACCGCACACACACACACACACACACACACACACACACACACACACACACACACACACACACACACACACACACACACACACACACACACACACACACACACACACACACACACACTCACAAAACACACACACACA
This sequence comes from Salvelinus alpinus, assembly GCF_045679555.1. Lineage (NCBI taxonomy): Eukaryota > Metazoa > Chordata > Actinopteri > Salmoniformes > Salmonidae > Salvelinus > Salvelinus alpinus. The sequence goes on along the minus strand of NC_092091.1, from coordinate 13,777,891 downwards.
CACACAGAAGCCGCTGTGCAAGTGCCTTTAGGCTTTGATGAGATTGGGTGTGGGTGTGACTGCACAGTCTACAATGCAAAGTTTAATCCAATTATGTGTCATTCCTCTGTGCTCTTATACAACAGGGCGGCGGCCCTTGTGTGTGTGTGTGTGTGTGTGTGTGTGTGTGTGTGTGTGTGTGTGTGTGTGTGTGTGTGTGTGTGTCTGTGTGTGTGTGTGTGTGTGGCACTGAGTTAATCTTGGGAGACAGACTCTCACAATGCAACCGTTCAGAGAGGTATTCCAATGCGCTGTATAAAGCGGTCTGTGTGTGTTTGTATGTGTATTGGTTAGATAGACCTATTGAGGAGGTGAGATAATTCCCGTCATTCCATCCAGCTGAGTGACGGTCTGTGTGTGTGTAGATGTCCATTTATTGCAGGCCTGTAGCATGACATGTCTGAGGCCTCGCCACCATTCTCAGAATGGAAGCTTTGTGTTTCTCTTTCCTTTCCAACACTGGGTGGAAATTCCCATATCCTATTGGCTATAGACCCAGAGTAGCACACGCTTATATTCAAAGGCAGTTACAGTGTGTGTGTGTGTGTATTCAGTATTCTATATGTGGCCTGTGCAGGATTCAAACCAACAACTCCGGTATTCCAAGGACAGTGCTCTTACCAACTGAGCCAATTGGAATCAATGGCCAAATGATAATCCCAGCACATTTTACAAGCACTCAACTGCTCATACGCTTAGTATAAAGCCTTTTTAATGTGGGAATTAAGCCACCATAAAGTCCACTGTAATACATGGAGCATATTGCCATTTGGCACAGATTTTGTATTGAATTGCATGGCTTTTTCAAAATGTTCTCTAGCAACCTCACTACATTATTGACTACCAAATGGTTCGAGCTGAATAATGATTGGGATGTGTGTGGTCTGAAGTGGATGTATGGGATCATATGATTGGATGGTTTAGGTTCCCAGCTGCATTTTGATTGGTCACAGTTGAGGTCATTGAGGTCACAGTTATTATGGTTGGCTGCCATGGGTCATGGCCCTGTCTCTCGCTCTCTCTTTATTTCTCCCTCTCTCTTTCCCTCACACTTCTCCTCCAGATCTCCTTCCCCCTCTCCCCATTCACACCTCTCTACCCTCCCTGTCATCCCCTTCTTCTTCCTCTCTTCCTATCTGATCCTTCACCATTACGCTCCAGGTACTCCTGCCAGATCAATGATTTCATTGAGAAGAAGCCAGTCGTGCCATTAAGAGGTCACCATCCCACGGGTCTGGCACATTATTCTCAATGACCTCCTCCCCTTCTTCCTCTCTCCTCCTCCCCTTCTTCCTCTCTCCTCCTCCCCTTTTTCCTCTCTCCTCCTCCCTCTTTTTCCTCCACCTTTCTCTGTCTCTCTGTCTTCGCTCCCTCTGAGCTACCCCTTTCCTCGCCTCGCTGATCCCTTCCTCTTATACCTCTCCTCCACCTCCCTTCTCCTCCCTTTCCCCCTTTCCTCTTCTTTCTGATCCCCTCTTCTCATGCCTCTCCTATCCGCTCACACTCCTCCACCTCCCCTCTCCTACCTTTCCCCATCCCTCCTGCCTCTGCCTCTCTCTCTCTCTCTCTCTCTCTCTCTCTCTCTCTCTCTCTCTCTCTCTCTCTCTCTCTCTCTCTCTCTCTCTCTCTCTCTCTCTCTCTCTCTCTCTCTCTCTCTCTCTCCTCTCCTCTCCTCTCCTCTCCTCTCCTCTCCTCTCCTCTCCTCTCCTATTTCATGGTGCAGAGAACAGAGGTTTATATTTAGCTCCAGTCTCCTGCGGTCGTCACATCTGGCGCCAGTGGCCTGTGCGCTCTCACCCTGCCCTGTAGACACACACACACTGGAGAAAAACCTCATACTTGCACTCTAAATAGTAGGCATTTTAGGTATGCGAAAATATAACGTTTTATAGTATGTGGATTTTTGAAAATCAACTATGCTTTAAATGCCATGATGTTATATGCATTTCGGCTTTTCATGTAGAATCGCTGCACACTTTTGAGGAAGAGACTCATGTGTGTTTGACAACATTTGAAAATCAGCTGATAATGAGATAAGCGGACACGCTGTACCCAAATAAACCTATGGCAAGAATGAACACATTAACATACAGTGCTGGCAAACACACATACACGCCTGCACACACACGCGAACACACACGCAGTCCCACACACACAACTCAGAGGTACTGGTTTTCTTAGCTGTAACAGTTTTCTGTAGCAGTTTTCTGTAACAGTTTTCTGGAACAGTGTTCTGTAACAGTTTTCTGGAACAGTGTTCTGTAACAGTTTTCTGTAGCAGTGTTCTGTAACAGTTTTCTGGAACAGTTTTCTTTAACAGTTTTCTGTAACAGTTTTCTGTAGCAGTGTTCTGTAGCAGTGTTCTGTAACAGTTTTCTGTAACAGTGTTCTGTAAAAGTTTTCTGTAGCAGTGTTCTGTAACAGTTTTCTGTAGCAGTGTTCTGTAACAGTTTTCTTTAACAGTTTTCTGTAACAGTTTTCTGTAACAGTTTTCTGTAACAGTGTTCTGTAGCAGTGTTCTGTAGCAGTGTTCTGTAGCAGTGTTCTGTAGCAGTGTTCTGTAGCAGTGTTCTGTAACAGTGTTCTGTAACAGTGTTCTGTAACAGTGTTCTGTAACAGTTTTCTGTAACAGTTTTCTGTAGCAGTGTTCTGTAACAGTTTTCTGTAGCAGTTTTCTGTAGCAGTTTTCTGTAACAGTTTTCTGTAACAGTTTTCTGTAACAGTGTTCTGTAACAGTTTTCTTAAACTTTCTGTAACAGTTTTCTGTAACAGTTTTCTGTAACAGTGTTCTGTAACAGTTTTCTTAAACTTTCTGTAACAGTGTTCTGTAACAGTTTTCTTTAACAGTTTTCTTTAACAGTTTTCTGTAGCAGTGTTCTTTAACAGTGTTCTGTAACAGTTTTCTTAAACTTTCTGTAACAGTGTTCTGTAACAGTTTTCTTTAACAGTTTTCTTTAACAGTTTTCTGTAGCAGTGTTCTTTAACAGTGTTCTGTAACAGTTTTCTTAAACTTTCTGTAACAGTTTTCTGTAACAGTTTTCTTTAACAGTTTTCTTTAACAGTTTTCTTTAACAGTTTTCTGTAGCAGTTTTCTTTAACAGTTTTCTGTAGCAGTGTTCTTTAACAGTGTTCTGTAACAGTTTTCTGTAACAGTTTTCTTAAACTTTCTGTAACAGTTTTCTTTAACAGTTTTCTGTAGCAGTGTTCTTTAACAGTGTTCTGTAACAGTTTTCTGTAACAGTTTTCTTAAACTTTCTGTAACAGTTTTCTTTAACAGTTTTCTGTAACAGTTTTCTTAAACTTTCTGTAACAGTTTTCTGTAACAGTTTTCTTAAACTTTCTGTAACAGTTTTCTTTAACAGTTTTCTGTAGCAGTGTTCTGTAACAGTTTTCTGTAACAGTGTTCTTAAACTTTCTGTAGCAGTTTTCTGTAACAGTTTTCTGTAGCAGTGTTCTGTAACAGTTTTCTGTAACAGTTTTCTTTAACAGTTTTCTGTAGCAGTGTTCTTTAACAGTGTTCTGTAACAGTGTTCTTAAACTTTCTGTAACAGTGTTCTGTAACAGTTTTCTGTAGCAGTTTTCTGTAACAGTTTTTTTGCAAATGTATTAAAAATAAAAAACAGAAATACCTTATTTACATACGTATTCAGACCCTTTGCTATGACACTCGAAATTGAGCTCAGGTGCATTCTGTTTCCATTGATCATCCTTGATATGTTTCTACAACTTGATTGGTGTCCACCTGTGGTAAATTCAATTGATTAGACATGATTTGGAAAGGCACACATCTGTCTATAAGGTCCCACAGTTGACAGTGCATGTCAGAGCAAAAAGCAATTGTCCGTAGGGATCCGATACAGGATTGTGTCGAGGCAACATATCTGGGGAAGGGTACCAAAACCCAGTGTTCTCCATCATTCTTAAATTGAAGAAGTTTGGAACCACCAAGACTCTTCCTAGAAGATCAGGGGATAAGAGCCTTGGTCAGGGAGGTGACTAAGAATTTGATGGTCACTCTGACAGAGCTCCAGAGTTCATCTGTGGAGATGGCAGAACCTTCCAGAAGGACAACCATCTCTGCAGCACTCCACCAATCAGGCCTTTATGGTAGAGTGGCCAGACGTAAACCACTCCTCAGTAAAAGGCACATAACAGCCTGCTTGGAGTTTGCCAAAAGGCACCTAAAGGACTCTCAGACCATGAAAAACAAGATTCTCTGGTCTGATGAAACCAGGATTGAACTCTTTGGCCTGAATGCCAAGCATCACGTCTGGAGGAAACCTGGCACCATCCGTACGGTGAAGCATGGTGGTGGACCATACAGAGATGGGCTCTCTGGCAAAAAGGATTTGGGGCATTTGGAAATGATTTTAACTTCAATATTATGTATTCATAGAGTACTGTAAATACCAGTAGAGGCTTCTCAGAGGAGGAAGGGGAGGACCATCCTCCTCATTGAATTAAATAAAAATATTGAGACTTTTAGATAAAACTACACAAAATATATTCACGTCACCAAATACTTGATTGAAAACAAGGTCTACAGTAGCCTCTATAGCACTTTGTAGGGTAGCACCATGGTGTAGCCGGAGGACAGCTAGCTTCCGTCCTCCTCTGTGTACATTGGGTTCCCAAGTGGCGCAGCGGTCTACGGCCCTGCATCTCACTGCTAGAGGGGTCACTACAGACCCTGGTTCGATTCCAGGGTGTATTACAACCGGACATGATTGGGAGTCCCATAGGGCTGCGCACAATTGGTCCAGCGTCGTCCAGGTTAGGTTTTGGCTGGGGTAGGCTGTCATTATAAATAAGAAGTAGTTCTTAACTGACTTGCCTAGTTAAATGAAGGTTAAGTAAAAAATAAAACATTGACTTCAATACAAAACCTAGGAAGATCATGGTTCTCACCCCCGTCCATTGACTTACACAGTAAATATGGCAGCTTCTGGAGGATGTCCTCCATACTATCCAAACTCTTGCAGCATGAACTGACATGTTGTCCACCCAATCAAGGATCAGAGAATGAATTGAGTACTGAAAGCATAAGCTTCATCTAGCTAGCACTGCAGTGCATAAAATGTGGTCATTAGTTGACTCAACTAAGACAATAGTTGAACAGTTTTGAACAAATGTATATCTTCAACAATGAAGGAGAAGCGAGAGAGAGAGCGATATAGTTTGTCATTTTTTTTCACTTTCAGTTTCACTTACTTAGCTAGCAAATGCAGCTAGCTAGTTTAGTCTACTCAAACACCCTACTCAAATAGAGGGATGTTATGTTAGCTAGCTGGCTATGACTATCCAACGCTGCTAATATGGTAACAACGATGTAGGCTGTGTGTAGCGGTTAGCAGTTACGACATGGTTTGGCTTGGAAAGGTAGCAGCCTAAACCTATCAATATGACATTGAACTAGGTGAATGGAACAGGAATGACAGTTAGCCAATATGTTGTAATAGAAATAAGGCCATGCTCATAAAAACATATCGTCCTCCCTCATCTTAAACAGTACCGACCGCCACTGATAAATACATATTTAACACACACACAGTAAGACGCTGGTGTTGTAAATACATGTTAAACACTCCCGTTGAGCCTCCTGGGCTTCTGTTTCCTGTTAAAGGCTGGAGATTTTCCATCCCCGTGGCAACAGCAGGCTAAATTTGGAGTTCCAGTCGAGCCTAAGGCCCCCGGTCCATCCAGTGAGGAATGCTGCAGTTTGTCATCATTCCATTCCCAGTCTTCCTCATTTCCCTCCTGCTTTCACTCTCTCTCTTTCTCTCACACACACACACACACAATAGACATAACCGTACCCATACACACATACACAACATACACAAATTCCCACAAATACACACACAGTTTACAAACACAAACATACATACAGACACTTAGGCTGCCACAAAACCTTTACTTCCTGCCTCTTGTGTAACAACTTCCTATTTCAGATGAGGCGAAGTGACGTCAGGGTCAGTGTGGGAGAGGGAGACGCCTATGGCGGGTGGATTGTGTGTGTGTGTGTGTGTGTGTGTGTGTGTGTGTGTGTGTGTGTGTGTGTGTGTGTGTGTGTGTGTGTGTGTGTGTGTGTGTGTGTGTGTGTGTGTGTGTGTGTGTGTGTGTGTGTGTGTGTGTGTGTGTGCGTCAAAGCCATAGAGATCCTCAGAGATCCTGTATGTATTGAATAGGGCTGGGAATTACCAGGGACCTCGTGATACGATATTGTCAACATGCTTAGGTGCCGATACGATATGTATTGCAATTCTCACGATTCTATATGTATTGCGATTCTATACTGTGATTTTATTATGATTTGATGTTCCAAACATATTTCTTACCATATGTCTGTTGCAGAGGGACAAGAGAGAGCCATGAGAAAACGAGTTTTGATCAGTCATGGAAATAACAATACTGAAAACAAATTGGCTCCCTATTTAAAAAGAAGATGGAGAACAAGCTATGAAGGAAACATACTGTAGTTTTGGTGCAGGTACAGCCAACTAGCACAACAATGATATTGCAACATTGTCAAAACGATACGATATATCGTCAATTATAAACGGGGTGGTTCGAGCCCTGAATTCTGATTGGCTAAAAATACTTTTTACTGTTCTAATTACGTTGGTGACCAGTTTTTAATAGCAATAATGCACCTTGGGGGATTGTGGTATACGGCTAATATACCACTGCTAAGGGATGTATCCAGGCACTCCACGTTGCGTCGTGCGTTAGAACAGCCCTTAGCCATGGTATATTGGACATATACCACACCCTCTCGGGCCTTATAGCTTAAAAAGAATATCCCGATATGTAACTGTATTGATTTCTTCCCTCATCATTAGTATTGATGTCGATGGGGACAGCATGGCTGGTTCCTCTGAGCCTTGCGTCATCTCTGGCTCCATTGTTCTCTGTCAGGACACTCAGCTAATGATGTCACTCACTGCTGGATGGCTGTGACCACAGTGCTGCCTTAACACACACACACACACACACACACTGTTCTGTCTCTCACACTCTGTTTTGCTGCAAAGACAGGAAAGCACACCCTAACCCAGTGCGCTGAGATATCCGCTGTCCCCATCTCCGCCCAATCACAGCCCTCCTGGGGACAGATGTTTATATAGATGTTTATTTTACACTGACAGAATATATCTTCTGGTGCAGGGCTCTTCAACTCTGACCCTACGAGGTCCAGAGTTCTGCTGCTTTTCTGTTCTACCTGACTATTTGCACACACTTGGAGTCCCAGGTCTAAATCAGTTCCTGATCAGAGGGCAAGAATGAAAAAGAAAGCAGTGGAACTGGCTTTGAGGTCCAGATTTGAATTGACGGGTTCTAGTGCATATTATGTCAGTTGGACGGATTCTAAAAAGCCTCGCATTGTCCTGTAACGCTTTTTCTAAAGTCTCTTTCAGACCAAACTTGCCTGTAGGAAAATTTGAATTGACAGGTGTATAAAATCGAGCACACAGTCATGTGATGAGAGAACTCGATCCCCAGTCACTGGCACGAGCGAGAGCTTGGTTTGTTGTTTTGAAAAGTTTGTTGTTTTGAAAGTGTATTGGAAAGTTTCTTAGTGGCTCGCCAAAATTTTATTTTGGATCCCGCGATGCAGTTGGCATCAGTTGCTGGGACCGCTAGTCTCTGTCCAGTGATCCTGCCGACCAAAGCCGGGTCTGAGGAGCTATTTGCCTTAGCAGCTAGCCTAGCTGTTAGCTAGCTACCTATCAAGCTAACAGGGTTTTCTTGAGGGCTTGAACGCAGCCCTTGACGTGGTTACCCATTTTGTCTGGGACTGCGGATTTTACCGGGTTTGTGGCTGTCTAGATCCCTGCTGTTTGTTGTTTTAAATCTTCCCTGTGACCACCTGCCCTGTCTGGAACTGCGAGGAGTAACAGTGGAACAAGGCGGAACAACATGGTTGTGGATGGAATTGCAGAATCTCCACGAGACCTGGACGTAGACTGAGGACAAAGTGAGGGAAATGATCTCTGAGAAATGGAAAATGGACCCCAGGAAGATTGAGGTGGAGCGTGCCCACAGGACTGGAAAACACACCACCGGCCCAGGTGACAGGCCCAGGCCGATAGTGGTCAAGTTCTCGAGGACAAGGTAGCTGTTCTGGAAAGAGCCAAGAACTTGAGAGGAACGTATATCTTCCTCAACGAGGAGTATCCTGAAGCTGTGCGCCAGAAGAGGAAATAACTTATCCCAGCCATGAAAGCTGCCAGAGCGCGTGGGGACATTGCTTACATCCGCTATGACAGGCTCATTGTCCCCCCTCCCTCCCAGAACCCTGGAAGGGAAGAGAGAGTCAAACCTATGGGTTTGTAGCTTCAACCCTGCAGCACACACCAATTGATTAATGCTGAATGTATCTTTTTTTTTATCTTACTTTGATGCTCTTTTCCATACTATGGATCCCCATTAGCAACAGCTGTATGTCATAAATGTTGACGTTTTTGCCAAGGAGATCTTAGTCGCGCAATTTTACATATTACTAAGATATTGCAGTATTTCCTAATGAAAGAATGTGCATGAAAACAAGTCATCTCTCGTTGAATTACAACAAAGACTTTATTGACGAATCCCTACATTTGGCCAATCACTGACGAACTGGTGTAGACATTGGCTACCAACTTTGGTTTGCCTCGAGAACATTTTTTGTTTGCCCGAACAGCTGGGGGAAAAAACATACCGAAGTCTAAAACTAACAAAACGTCACAAAATGTGGTGATAATATATGCACAAACTCTTCCGAACTCTTTCAGCTGTGAAGATTGCAGACGCCTTAAAGAAGAAGAGAAACGGAGAGAGAAGATTAGAGGAAAATAAAGCAGATAAGGAGAGAGAAGATTAGAGGAAAATAAAGCAGATAAGGAGAGAGAAAGAGAGCGATAGGTGAACTACTGTGTGTGTGTGTGTGTGTGTGTGTGTGTGTGTGTGTGTGTGTGTGTGTGTGTGTGTGTGTGTGTGTGTGTGTGTGTGTGTGTGTGTGTGTGTGTGTGTGTGTGTGTGTGTGTGTGTGTGTGTGTGTGTGTGTGTGTGTGTGTGTGTGCAAATCCATCCATCTGGCATAAACAGGGAGGTTGTAAACCTAAAGAACTCTGTCAGGGAAAGACAGAGAGAGGAAAGGATAAGGAAAGAGAAGAAGAAGATGTCGCTCTACTACCATGGACCGTAACCGTTAAGCCTTATTATCCTTTGATTCAATATTTACCTTCGTAAAGCTTTCAATGACTATTTACATTAAATCAATATCTGCTTCTCAATCCATAGTGACCACCCCACTGTTACAGCTTCCTATGAGCATTACGATGAATAAACCATCCGTTATGCTAGAGTACACCCACCCTGATAGACAGTCTGCTCTAGGGAAATTAGACCTGAGCCACACACACATGTCCACACACACGTACACACACACACACAGACACAATAACGTAACCATTTAACCAACCCCAATCCCCCGTTGTCATATGGTAAACAGACACACAAACACACACACACACATACACCTTCCCCTATCCACAAACTCTGATGTGGATAAACACACATGCAAACATACGGTACACACACACACACACCATCTCCTCCACACACACACGCACACACACACACACACTGTCACCCCCACACACCAGTGAGCACCTCAAACTGGGATTCTGAAGAAGCTCATCTGGCTGGTGAGAGGCCGTATGGTCCTGACTGGCCCCCTATGGAGTGTGTGATGGCTTTCCCTACCCCCTGCGTGTGTGTGTGTGTGTGTGTGTGTGTGTGTGTGTGTGTGTGTGTGTGTGTGTGTGTGTGTGCGTGTGCGTGTGCGTGTGCGTGTGCGTGTGCGTGTGCGTGTGTGTGTCATGTCCCCCTGTGTGTGATGGAGTTTGTATAAAGTCTGTATGTCTGTGCAGTCTGCTTCTCCCAGGCCTATCTCATGGGGGGGTAGATTAGATTGGGAGGGGGACTAGCATCAATCATCCTAGAATAAAATTTAACCACCAGACCTTACTGTCTTAGTATTACACACACACACACACACACACACACACACACACACACACACACACACACACACACACACACACACACACACACACACACACACACACACACACACACACACACACACACACACACACACACAAGCAAACACACACTTATTTCAACCCTACGACCCTCCAGCATACTGACCCCCTCTCTGTGGGGGACTATCTCACCAACCCTCTCCCTCTACCCCTCTATCAATTAAATGTAAATGTAAGGGCTTTATTGGCATGAGAAACATACAGTTGAAGTCAGAAGTTTACATACACCTTAGCCAAATACATTTTAACTCAGTTTTTCACAATTCCTGACATTTAATTCTAGAACGAATTCCCTGTCTTAGGTCAGTTAGGATCACCACTTTATTTTAAGAATGTGAAATGTCGGAATAATAGTAGAGAGAATTATTTATTTCAGCTTTTATTTCTTTCATCACATTCCCAGTGGGTCAGAAGTTTACATACACTCAATTAGTATTTGGTAGCATTGTATTTAAATTGTTTAACTTGGGTCAGACGTTTTGGGTAGCCTTCCACAAGCTTCCCACAATAAGTTGGGTGAATTTTGGCCCATTCCTCCTGACAGAGCTGGTGTAACTGAGTCAGGTTTGTAGGCCTCCTTGCTCTCACAGGCTTTTTCAGTTCTGCCCACACATTTTCTATAGGATTGAGGTCAGAGCTTTGTGATGGCCACTCCAATACCTTGACTTTGTTGTCCTTAAGCCATTTTGCCACAACTTTGGAAGTATGCTTGGGGTCATTGTCCATTTGGAAGGCCCATTTGCGACCAAGCTTTAACTTCCTGACTGATGTCTTGAGATGTTGCTTCAATATATCCACATAATTTTCCTGCCTCATAATGCCATCTTCTATTTTGTGAAGTGCACTAGTCCCTCCTGCAGCAAAGATGGTCACTGGGTTTGAAGGTAGGCCTTGAAATACATCCACAGGTACACCTCCAATTGACTCAAATTATGTCAATTAGCCTATCAGAAGCTTCTAAAGCCATGACATAATTTTCTGGAATTTTCCAAGCTGTTTAAAGGCACAGTCAACTTAGTGTATGTAAACGTCTGACCCACTGGAATTGTGATACAGTGAATTATAAGTGAAATAATCTGTCTGTAAACAGAAAATTTGTGGAGTGGTTGATTAACGAGTTTAAATGACTCTAACCTAAATGTATGTAAACTTCCGACTTCAACTGTATGTTACCATTGCCAAAGCAAGTGAAGTAGATAATAAACAAAAGTGAAATAAACATTACAAATGAACAGTAAACATTACACTCACAAAGTTCCAAAATAATAAAGACATTTCAAATGTCATATTATGTGTAAATAGTACAAAAGGGAAAATGAATCAACATAAATATGGGTTGTATTTACAATGGTGTTTGTTCTTCACTGGTTGCCCTTGTCATGTATCAATAGCTCACAAATCTTGCTGCTGTGATGACACACTGTTGTATTTCACCAAATAGATATGCAAGTTTCTCAAAATTGGATTTCTTTTAAAATTTATGTGGATTTGTGTAAGCTGAGGGAAATATGTGTCTCTAATATGGTCATACATTTGGCAGGAGGTTAGGAAGTGCAGCTCAGTTTCCACCTCATTAAGTGAGTAGTGTGCACATAGCCTGTTTTCTCTTGAGAGCCAGGTCTGCCTTCGGCGGCCTTTCTCAATAGCAAGGCTATGCTCACTGAGTCTCTACATAGTCAAAGCTTTCCTCAAGTTTGGGTCAGTCACAATGGTCAGGTATTCTGCCACCTTGTACTCTCTGTTTAGGGCCAAATAGCATTATAGTTTGCTCTGTATTTTTGTAAATTCTTTCCAATGTGTCAGGTAATTATCTTTTTGCTTTCTCATGATTTGTTTGGGTCTAATTGTGTTACTGTCCTGGGGCTCTGTGGGGTCTGTCTGTGTTTGTGAACAGAGCCCCAGGACCAGTTTGCTTCGGGGACTCTTCTTCAGAATCAAATCAAATTGTATTGGTCACATACACATATTTAGCAGATAATATTGCGGGTGTAGTGAAATACTTGTGTTCCTGGCTCCAACAGTGCAGAAATATCTAACAATTCACAACAATACACACAAATCTAAATTAAACGAATGGAGTTAAGAAATATATAAATATTAGGACGAGCAATGTCGGTGGCATTGCCTAAAATACAGTAGAATAGAATACAGTATATACATATGAAATTAGTAAAGCTGTATGTAAACATTATTAAAGTGACCAGTGATTCCATGTCTATGTATATAGGGCAGCAGCCTCTAAGGTGCAGGGTTGAGTAACTGGGTGGTAGCCGGCTAGTCATGGCTATAGAAGCTGTTTTTGATGCACCTGAACGGACCTCGCCTTCTGGATGGTAGCGGGGTGAACAGGCAGTGGCTCGGTTGGTTGATGTCCTTGATGATCTTCTTGGCCTTCCTGTGACATCGGGTGCTGTAGGTGTCCTGGAAGGCAGGCAGTGTGCCCCCGGTGATGAGTTGGGCAGACCGCACCGCCCTCTGAGAGCCCTGTGGTTGTGGGCAGTGCAGTTGCCGTACCAGGCGGTGATACAGCCCAACAGGATGCTTTCAATTGTGCATCTGTAAAAGTTTGTGAGTGTCTTATGGGCCAAGCTAAATTTCTTCAGCCTCCAACGCTGTTGTTTCTTTTTCACCACACTGTCTGTGTGGGTGGACCATTTCAGATCATCGGTGATGTGTACGCCGGGGAACTTTTCACCTTCTCCACTGTGGTCCCGTCGATGTGGATAGGGGCGTGCTCTCTCTGCTGTTTCCTGAAGTCCACGATCAGCTCCTTCATTTGTTGACGTTGAGAGAGAGGTTATTTTCCTGGCACCACTCCTCAGGAGGCGTGCACACCATCCCTCGCTTTGTTATGGTATTGGCCTAATTCTGCTCTGCATGCGTTATATGGTGTTTTACGTTGTACATAGAGGATATTTTTGCAGAACTCTGCATGCAGTCTCAATTTTGTGAATTATTGGTTGGTGAGCAGACCCCAGACCTCACAACCATAAAGGGCTATGGGTTCTATAACTGATTCAAGTATTTTTAGCCAGATCCTAATTGGTATGTCGAATTGTATGTTCCTTTTGATGCCATAGAAGGCCCTTCTTGCCTTTTCTCTCAGATCATTCACAGCTTTGTGGAAGTCACCTGTGGTGCTGATATTATATGTATTTTTTACCGTTATTTAACTAGGCAAGTCAGTTAAGAACAAATTCTTATTTACAATGACAGCCTTCACCGGCCAAACGGGGACGATGCTGGGCCAATTGCGCGCCTCCCTATGGGACTCCCAAACACAGCCGGTTGTGATACAGCCTGGAATCGAACCTCTCGGAGGTACAGGCAGCAGGAGGTTGAGTGTCATTCTACACCACTGGATCATCTGTCAGGATATCAGCGGAAAGAGACATCACCTCAGAGTAGACTACAGAACAGGAGAGGGATTAGGTTAACTTCTACCGAGTCAGAAACCCGGATCCGGGAGCACCCCCCACCCCCCACCAGTAAAAAAGCTGAATAGCATAGCTAGCATAGCGTCACAAGTAAATAGTAGCATCTAAATATCATTCAATCACAAGTCCAAGATACCAGATGAAAGATCCACTTCTTGTGAATCCAGCAATCATTTCTGATTTTTAAAATGTTTTACAGGGAAGACACAATATGTAAATCTATTAGCTAACCACGTTAGCAAAAGACACCATTTTTCTTTGTCCACCATTTTTTCTCTCCACCAGTAGCTATCACCAATTCGGCCAAATAAAGATATTGATAGCCACTAACCAAGAAAAAACCTCATCAGATGACAGTCTGATAACATATTTATTGTATAGGATAGTTTTTGTTAGAAAAATGTGCATATTTCAGGTAGAAATCATAGTTTACAATTGCACCCACCATCACAACTCGACTAGAATAAATACAGAGAGCAACGTGTATTACCAATTTACTCATCATAAAACATTTCATAAAAATAGACAAAGCATAGCAATGGAAAGACACAGATGTTGTGAATTCAGACAATATTTCAGATTTTCTAAGCGTTTTACAGCGAAAACACAATAAATCGTTATATTAGCATACCACATGTGCAAACGTTACCCCAGCATGAATTCATGGCAACGGGAGCGATAACGTTATGATCACCAAAATATATAAATTTTTTCACTAACCTTCTCAGAATTCTTCCGATGACAGTCCTGTAACATCATATTACAACATACATATAGAGTTTGTTCGAAAATGTGCATATTTAGCCACAAAAAAACGTGGTTATACAATGAGAATAGTAGCTAAACTGGCCTGAAAATGTCGGGCGCTATATTTGAGAGTGATCTAGTCTAATCGATAGCTAATCATAAACTTGACTAAAAAATACAGGGTTGACAGGAATCGAAAGACAAATTAGTTCTTAATGCAATCGCTGACTTACATTTCTAAAATTATCCTTACTGTGCAATACCGGGTCCGCCAAGGGAAGCTACACATAACAAAATGGCGATATATGCGTTTAAAATCTTTCAACAGAACAGCGATTTATCATCATAAATAGTTCTTACTGTGAGCTGTTCTTCCATCAGTATCTTGGGCAATGTATCCTTTCTTGGGTCTAATCTTCTTTTGGTCGAAGGATGTCCTCTTGTCCTTCGAAATGCCCACTAACGTTCGACCGGGACCCCGAAACGTGCCCGGCGCTTCAAAGTGCATCACAAAGCAATGCCTCAAAATCGCACTAAACGGATATAAATTGCTATAAAACGGTTTAGATTAACTACCTTATGATGTCTTTAACACCTATAACGAGTAAAAACATGACCGGCGATATATAAGTGGCTAAACCAACGCTTGGAAAGAGAGCCAGTGCGACGTCCATCTCGCGTCAGGCGCAGCAGGAAAAGAACGGTACATCCGGTCTTTCGCGTTTTATACGGGCCCTGATTGCGCAATCGACTCCATTCAAATTGTCACCTCTTACTGACATCTAGAGGAAGGCATGGGCAGTGTTTGTATCCTCATAGGATTTACAGGGACTTTAAAACTGACCTGGGACCAGAGGCCAAAATTTCTGAAATCTCACTCCATATCAGGAAAAGTGCTGTAGAATGAGTTCTGTTTCACTCAGAGACATAATTCAAACGGCTATAGAAACTAGAGAGTGTTTTCTATCCAATAATAACAATAATATGCATATTGTACGAGCAAGAATTGAGTATGAGGCAGTTTAATTTGGAGACGATAAATGCTAACGTTGAAACAGCACCCCCTATATTGAGAAAAGGTTAATGAAGGTTAATGAAGTGTGTGTGTGTCTGTGTCTGTGTGTATGCGTGGATATGTATGTACGCAAGAGTATTTGTGTGTGCGTATGGCTGCGTTTACACCGACAGCCCGATTCTGATATTTTTCCCACTAATTGGTATTTTGACCAATCACATCAGATGTTTTCATATCAGATATTTTTCTGTATGTTTGAGTGTGTGTATGCGTAAGTATTTGTGTGTGTTGATAGGACTAGTTGTCAGGAGATCTGTAATAGGTCTGCTCCATCAGTGAGGTAATGCCTACAGGAGAACAGAACACAGCTGTGGGGGGTTAGGTAGTCACTGGGGGAGAGAAAGGGGGAGGAGGGATATCTGGGGGGGAGGTACCATGGGGATAGGGGAGAGATACATAATCCCAGGCCGTGAGCAGGCAAACAGGCCCAAATCCCACTCTTACACTAGCCCAAGCCAATGGCATGTACCATATACTCAGCAGGCTCTGCTCACACTTATTGGTCTGAGGCTAAATCACACGACTAACAACATCGGACATTTTATAGAACACAAAGCCTTCACTAGCTCATCCTGGAATATCCAAGGCCTGAGGTCATCTGCCTTTGGCCTAAAGAGCAGGAACCTGGACTTCAAAGAAATCAGAAATACAAGAAACATGGTATACAGGAGATGGACTCACTGGTTACCCTCTAGGTTACAGAGAGCTGGTAGTCCCATCCACCAAACTGCCAGGTGTGACTCAGGGGCTATGCTAATTTGGTATAGAACAGACCTAACTCACTCTATTAAATGAATCAAAACAGGAACAAAAAACAAACAGCAAATACAAATCTTAGAATCAACTAAGATTTGTAATCAGACCCACTGGATTCTCCAATTACATTGAATGAACTACAGGACAAAATACAAACCCTCCAACCCAAAAAGGTGTGTTGGGTTGATGGTATCCTAAATTAAATATACAGACCACAAATTCCAATTGGCTATACTTAAACTCTTTAACATCATCCTCAGCGCTGGCATCTTCCCCAATAATTGGAACTAAGGACTGATCACCCCAATCCACAAAAGTGGAGACAAATTTGACCCCAATAACTACCGGGGGATATGCGTCAACAGCAACCTTGGGAAAAACCTCTGCATTATCATTAACAGCAGACTCAAATCAAAAATCAAGTCAAATCACATTTTATTGGCCACATATACAGTGGGGAGAACAAGTATTTGATACACTGCCGATTTTGCAGGTTTTCCTACTTACAAAGCATGTAGAGGTCTGCAATTTTTATCATAGGTACACTTCAACTATGAGAGACGGAATCTAAAACAAAAATCCAGAAAATCACATTGTATGATTTTTAAGTAATTAATTTGCATTTTATTGCATGACATAAGTATTTGATCACCTACCAACCAGTAAGAATTCCGGCTCTCACAGACCTGTTAGTTTTTCTTTAAGAAGCCCTCCTGTTCTCCACTCATTACCTGTATTAACTGCACCTGTTTGAACTCGTTACCTGTATAAAAGACACCTGTCCACACACAATCAAACAGATTCCAACCTCTCCACAATGGCCAAGACCAGAGAGCTGTGTAAGGACATCAGGGATAAAATTGTAGACCTGCACAAGGCTGGGATGGGCTACAGGACAATAGGCAAGCAGCTTGGTGAGAAGGAAACAACTGTTGGCGCAATTATTAGAAAATGGAAGAAGTTCAAGATGACGGTCAATCACCCTCGGTCTGGGGCTCCATGCAAGATTTCACCTCGTGAGACAAATCCACTTTTGACAAACTCCCATATCTTTTGGGTGAAATACCACAGTGTGCAATCACGGCAGTAAGATTTCGGGCCTGTTGCCTCAAGACAAGGGCAACCATTTTAAATACAACCCATATTTATGTTGATTTATTTTGATCTATTTGCACATCGTTACAACACTGTATATAGACATAATATGACATTTGAAATTTCTTTTTTCTTTTGGAACTTGTGTGAGTGTAATGTTTACTGTTATTTTCTTTTCTTTTTTCACTTTTGTTTATTATCTATATCACTTGTTTTAGCAATGTAAACATATATTTCCCATGTCAATAAAGACCTTAAATTGAGTTGAAATTGAATTGACAGAGAGACAGACAGAGCGAGAGAGAGACAGAAGGAGCGAGAAAGAGACAGAGAGACAGAGAGTGAGCATGAGAGACAGAGAGAGACAGAGACAGAGAGACAGAGAGAGCGAGCATGAGAGACAAACCCTCACAAATTTTTACAGATGCACAATTGAAAGCATCCTGTCGGGCTGTGTCTCCGCCTGGTACGGCAACTGCACCGCCTGCAACCTCAAGGCTCTGCAGAAGGTAGTGCAGTCTGCCCAACTCATTACCGGGGGCAAACTACCCGACCTCCAGGACACCTAAAGCACCCGATGTCACAGGAAGGCCAAAAAGATCATCAAGGACATCAACCACCCGAGCCACTGCCTGTTTACCCCACTATCATCCAGGCAAGGTCAGTACAGGTGCATCAAAGCTGGGACCGAGAGACTGAAAAACAGCTTCTATCTCAAGGCCCATCAGACTGTTAAACAGCCATCACTAGCACATTAGAGGCTGCTGCCTATAGGCATAGACTAGGGATCACTGGCCACTTTACAGTCTGGCATTACTCATCTCATGTGTATATACTGTTTTCTATACTATTCTATGGTATCTCATTTACTTAATAATGCTTACATATCTTGCATTACTCATCTCATATGTACATACTGTTTTCCTGTACTATTCTACTGTATCTTAGTCCGTTACGCTCTGACATCGTCTAAATGCATTCCTACTTAGATTTGTGTGTATTGGGTATATGTTGTGTAATTTGTTAGATATTACTTGTTAGATATTACTGCACTGTCGGAGCTAGAAGCACAAGCATTTCGCTACACCCGCAATAACATCTGATAATCACATGTATGTGACCAATAACATTTTATTTGATTAGAGAGAGAGAGAGAGAGAGAGAGAGAGAGAGAGAGAGAGAGAGAGAGAGAGAGAGAGAGAGAGAGAGAGAGAGAGAGAGAGAGAGAGAGAGAGAGAGAGAGAGAGAGAGAGAGAGAGAGAGAGAGAGAGAGAGAGAGAGAGAGAGAGAGAGAGAGAGAGAGAGAGAGAGAGAGAGAGAGAGAGAGAGAGAGAGAGAGAGAGAGTATAACATGCTATCACATTCAACATATTATAGTCAACATGCATACTATTCACATTAACAGAACTTTCCATTACATATACTGTAGCTCTTATATTTGAAAACGTGTTACTGTAAGTTATTAAGCATATCCTTTCAGACTTTCAAACCCGTTCAAACATTGACAGACCATGGAGATGGCAGATGGCTTTCCTTTAGGTGTATTAGAAGTTGACATTTTTTAAAGACAGAATCATAATGTGTTCTTGTGCATTTTACCCGTCTCTGTCTGTACGAGCCCTAAATGTGCTGTACTGTACTGTAGTGCCGCTCCCTCCCTTCTGTCAAGTGTGTCCTGGGGTGTGAGACAGGCAGGCAGGTGGTGCAGCTCCTTCGGCGAAACCTATCCTTGCCCTGCTGTACTGAGACAACCTAACCTAACAGACTTTACAGGCAGGCAGGTGGTGCAGCTCCTTAGGCACAACCTATCTCTGCTGTGCTTTGAGAACCTAACCTGACACACTTTATGGGGATGGAATGAGGAAGAGGTTATTGAGCCCTATCTCCTAACTAGAAGAGGAAGGAAGCTCTCACTCTGCCACTAAGAAACACATACACTATACCACTGTTTTGCATAGGTGGAAATACCAGGGTTGTGCGTTAGGTAACAACACCATCTACATAGGCGTACAGAGGCCCATTATCAGCAACCATCACTCCTGTGTTCCAATGGCATGTTGTGTTAGCTAATCCAAGTTTATAATTTAAAAGGCTAATTGATCATTAGAAAACATTTTTGTAATTATGTTAGCACAGCTGAAAACTGTTGTTCTGATTAAAGAAGGAATAAAACTGTCCTTCTTTAGAATAGTTGAGTATCAGGAGCATCAGCATTTGTGTGTTCGATTACAGGCTCAAAATGGCCAGAAACAAAGGACTTTCTTCTGAAACTTGTCAGTCTATTCTTGTTCTGAGAAATGAAGGCTATTCCATGCGAGAAATTGCCAAGAGACTGAAGATCTGAGTGGGATGCACAAGTGCACAACTGAGCAAGAGGACAAGTACATTAGAGTGTCTAGTTTGAGAGCCAGATGCCTCACAAGTCCTCAACTGGCAGGTTCATTAAATAGTACCCGAAAAACACCAGTCTCAACGTCAACAGTGAAGAGGCGACGACGGGATGCTGCTCAACTGTATATACAGTTGAAGTTGGAAGTTTACATACATTTATACCCTGAGTACACTGCTCGCGTCGCGTGCGCGAGCGTTGCAAAATAAATTTAGAAATCTATATTATTGAATTATTGCACACACATATTATCCACACTGCTCTCGCGCGCCAACGAGCGTCTGCGTTGCCAAGGGCTAAAATAGAAGTAAGTTATATTTGTGACGCAGATCGTGCTGCAAGTCCTTCCTCTCCCATCTCCTCATTGGTTTATAGAAGCAGGTACCCACGTGCCATCTCCTCATTGGTTATACTCACGTGAGTGACTGAAAGACGAACGAGGTCGGTGGCGGTAATGCACCTAATTTATGAAAGTTGCCAATCGCAATATAAAGTCCAGAGAAGAAAAGGCCTGGAAGAAGGAGAGATGACTAGAAACGATTCGGTTGACTGTTTTATGTGTGGATAAATTGTCGGAGTAGAGGACCTTGTGCATTTCAGGTAAAATAACAACTCAATGTTTATATCCCAGGACAAATTAGCTAGAAAGTGCAAGCTGGCTAAATTGCCATAAATGTTTAATGCTTTTCGACCTGTCCCCAAATGAATGTAATTGGTTCAGAGTTTGTTTTGATATTTTAACATGCGTGTCGTGATTGCGTTTGGTGTGAGGGGACAAAATACATTTATGCACGATGTCGCACGATGGCCCACGATGGTGCACGAGCGCAGCCTGTTTGGGTTCCGTGTTTGGTTGGAGTCATTAAAACTAGGTTTTCAACCACTCCACAAATTTAAACTATAGTTTTGGCAAGTCGTTTAGGACATCTACTTTGTGCATGACACAAGTAATTTTTCCAACAATTGTTTATAGACAGATTATTTCACTTATAATTCACTGTATCACAATTCCAGTGGGTCAGAAGTTTACATACACTAAGTTGACTGTGCCTTTAAACAGCTTGGAAAATTCCAGAAAATGACGTCATGGCTTTAGAATCTTCTGATAGGCTAATTGACATCCTTTGAGTCAATTGAAGGTGTACCTGTGGATGTATTTCAAGGCCTACCTTCAAACTCAGTGCCTCTTTTTGCTTGACATCATGGGAAAATCAAAAGAAATCAGCCAAGACCTCAGAATTAAAATTGTAGACCTCCACAAGTCTGGTTCATCTTTGGGAGCAATTTTCAAATGCCTGAAGGTACCACATTCATCTGTACAAACAACAGTACGCAAGTATAAACACCATGGGACCATGCAGGCGTCATACTGCTCTGGAAGGAGATGCGTTCTGTCTCCTAGAGATGAACGTACTTTGGTGCGAAAAGTGCAAATCAATTCTAGAACAACAGCAAAGGACCTTGTGAAGATGCTGGAGGAAACAGGTACAAAAGTATCTATATCCACAGTAAAACAAGTCCTATATCGACTCATTCAGCAAGGAAGAAGCCACTGCTCCAAAACCACCATAAAAAAGCCAGACTAAGGTTTGCAACTGCACATGGGGACAAACATCGTACTTTTTGGAGAAATGTCCTCTGGTCTATTGAAACAAAAATAGAACTGATTTGGCCAAAATGACAATCGTTATGTTTGGAGGAAAAAGGGGGAGGCTTGCAAGCCAAAGAACACCATCCCAACCGTGAAGCACCGGGGTGGCAGCATCATGTTGTGGGGTTGCTTTGCTGCAGGAGGGACTGGTTCACTTCACAAAATAGATGGCATCATGAGGAAAGAAAATTATGTGAATATATTGAAGCAACATCTCAAGACATCAGTCAGGAAGTTAAAGCTTGGTCGCAAATGTGTCTTCCAAATGGACAATGACCCCAAGCATACTTCCAAAGTTGTGGCAAAATGGTTTAAAGACAACAAAGTCAATGTATTGGAGTGGCCATCACAAAGCCCTGACCTCAATCCTATAGAGAATTTGTGGGCAGAACTGAAAAAGCGTGTGCGAGCAAGGAGGCCTACAAACCTGACTCAGTTACACCAGCTCTGTCAGGAGGAATGGGCCAAAATTCACCCAACTTATTGTGGGAAGCTTGTGGAAGGCTACCTGAAACATTTGACCCAAGTTAAACAATTTAAAGGCAATACTACCCAATACTAATTTAATGTATGTAAACTTCTGACCCACTGGGAATGTGATGAAAGAAATAAAAGCTGAAAGAAATAATTCTCTCTACTATTATTCCGACATTTCACATTCTTAAAATAAAGTGGTGATCCTAACTGACCTACGACAGGGAATTTTTACTATAATTAAATGTCAGGAATTGTCAAAAACGGATTTTAAATGTATTTGGCATAAAATGCAAATTAATTACTTAAAAATCCTACAATGTGATTTTCTGGATTTTTGTTTTAGATTCCGTCTCTCACAGTTGAAGTGTACCTATGATAAAAAATTACAGACCTCTACATCCTTTGTAAGTAGGAAAACCTGCAAAATCGGCAGTGTGTCAAATACTTGTTCTCCCCACTGTAGTTGGCTACTCAAAGAAATGGACATGAACTTACTGGACACTAAAAGCCAATTTATGCTTGCTTTAAATAATGACAATAGTCACACAATTTGGCCTCTAGGGAGTGCCACAGCTGTGTTGACAACTGAGGTTGATATCATTTCCAGACGGGTGGATAGGAACTTGTAATTGAGGGCTTACTAAGCATTGCTGTGTGTGTACGTACAGTACGTTCATGTGAGAGTTAGTGATGATTCATCAAGAGAATGAATTCAGCAGATGCTTTCATCCAAAGCATTTTACATGCATACAACAACTGAGCTACAGAGGAACACATGGCAGGGTTTTCAGCGCTTATTTCCAAATGACCTAGTTCTTCTGCCTCTCTCTCTGACCATCGTGGACCACAGACGCTGGCCTACTGCTAGTTCCACCACTGTAGTCACTCACTCACAGGGTTATAGGAATAACAACTTCCCTCTAATCACAGATCTTGGATCAGTCTGCCCTTCCCAATCCAAACCTCAACCATTACGAGGCTAAAAACAAAACTTTACAATGTAGCTCATTCAGTTAACGATTTTTACTGCAACAATGTAGTATATTTTACAATTGTTCTGTGATCATACCTGAAGAAAATGATTGGCGTTGACATTAGAAAGATAATCTAGATAATCGTAGGATTAGGGTGACAATAACTACATTTTAACTTGATGATCAAAATGATTATTTAGATTTTCACTTCCTAAAACAGAGCAGCTAATCCTCGTTGCTTAGCGTGAGGACATTTGGCCCATAGAAATAAAATCTATAGAACGGGCCTCCCCATTCAAAGCAATGATGGCATAATGGGTGGATTCTATTTCTATGGTTAGCCTACATGTTTGTCATACGGCATCGTAAGGCATCGTGTGTGTGTGTGTGTGTGTGTGTGTGTGTGTGTGTGTGTGTGTGTGTGTGTGTGTGTGTGTGTGTGTGTGTGTGTGTGTGTGTGTGTGTGTGTGTGTGTGTGTGTTTGTGTTCTTTCTTTCTCACTGCTCCCCGAGCGAGAACATAGTGTCTTAAGACAAGAGCCGGAACATGCAGATTGTTCAAAATTGGGCGTCTGACATGTCCGGAGGACGTCAGGAAATGCCTTCAGAACTGGCCACTAGGGGCAACAGTGAGTGCTATTGCCATCAAGTTGGCTTGCTAAAGCAGATGGGCATAATCCCATGACTCCAGATCCAACGGTTGCATCTTCAATTCCAGTGATAGACCCTCAGTTATATATTATTTTTACCCTTTACCCTATCCCAATGCTTAAAGTTAATGTTTTAACCCTTCTCCAAACCTTAACCCTTAACCGTTACCCTTCGAAATATGATGTTTGGAGAAACGGAACGATGCTGAGCAGGAGTAGTCAGGGTGTCAAAAACACTTTGAAATGTGACGTTTGGAGAAACGGAACGATGCTGAGCAGGAGTAGTCAGGGTGTCAAAAACACTTTGAAATGTGACGTTTGGAGAAACATGGATAAACGTCATAATCTGAAGTCAAATTGGTAAAACAACGAGATCTTGTACACACACACTTACACAAAATGGTCTATCCATACTGGAATTCAAAACTCATTATACCATGTGATTGTTGAATACTCGTTTCTGATTGACTTGAAGGGCATTCTAGAGTGTGCATTATTTCCCAACGGTATATCTGCACGGTAGAATTCAATGGCTATAGTTAATTCTTACATGTTCTATGTTTGAGCAAAAGTTAAATTGAAAACATTATTGGCATTGTTGAATTGGATTTTCATAAAAGCAAGCTAGGACAGATGGTTTGGTTAGTTAAACTAGGAAGTCTGTTTGTTTGGTTACCAAGGCAACTACTGTAGCTATCTAGTAAACTGTCGAGCTACTTCAATAGATGTTGAACACAATTCTACCGGCAAATAAACACAGTTCTAGCGGCAAATGTGTTAAATTATAGCCATGGTATGAAAGAGATAATCACCTCCGGGCTCTATGCGTTCTCTGGAAAATAATGCAACTTCATGGAAGGATAGTTCCACTCCGCTAGTTGTACTTTTGACTCATCTATCCATAGAACATTCTTCCAAGATTCTTGATGATCATCCAGCAGCTTCCAGGTGCTTTTTTGGCAAACTTGAGTCAACTTTTTGGATGAGATGGGTCCCATTATGTCTGGCGAAAACCAAACACTGCATTCCACAGTAATAATCTCATACCAGCGGTCAAGCATGGTGGTGGTAGTGTGATGGTTTGGGGATGCTTTTCTGCCTCTGAACCTGGACGACTTGCCTTAATAGAAGGAACCATGAATTCTGCTCTGTATCAGAGAATTCTACAGGAGAATATCAGGCCATCCGTCTGTGAGCTGAAGCTGAAGTGCAGCTGGGTCATGCAGTAAGACAATTATTCTAAACACACAATCAAGTCTACAAGAAAATTGTTAAAAAACAACAAATTTGAAGTTTTGGAATGGCCTAGTCAAACTCCAGACCTAATCCCAATTGAGATGTTGCAACAGGACTTGAAACATGCAGTTCATACTTGAAAACTCACAAATGTCGCTGAGTTAAAGCAGTTCTGCATGCAAGAGTGGGCCAAAATTCCTCTACAGTGATGTGAGAGACTGATCAACAACTACAAGAAGCATTTGGTTACAGTCATTGCATATAAAAGTGGCACAACCAGTTATTGTGTGTAAGGGGGAAATTACTTTTTCACACAGGGGAATTGGGTGTTACATAAATTTGTTCATTAAATTTAAAAAAAAAAAAAAAGTTTTTTTTGTTGTTATTTGTAAACTCAGTTTCCCTTTATTTAATATTCGTTTTTGGTTGAAGATCTGATAATTCACTATAAAAAATATGCAAAATTGGAAAGGGGCTAAATACTTTTTCAACACACTGTGTATCTGTGTTCTTTCTATGGAGGGGAAAGGAAGTTTAATAATTGGACAGGGTATTAAGAATCAGTGGGGTTCCTGGAGCAAGCCAGGAACCCCTCAGTGAGATTTACAAAAAAACGAGTGAGGAAGAAGGGGGAACAAATAGCGTTTGACATAACAAACACACTAAATGACCAGGTATAGACCAGCATAGCCCGCTACCCCCCAGGCCCAGGTATAAAGCTCTCCCATTCAAATCTAAGAGAGCAGCATCTCGTTTTGTGCCAACATCCATTAAACTACTTAACTCTATTGAAGTTTGTATTTGTATATATGTGGATATACCCTGGAATTACATAGAATGTGTCTAATCCTTTATACTGTAGCCTACATGTTTTTGTGTTCTATGTTGTTATATGTCTTGTTTGTACCATTCTTCACCATACATGAAGTTCCCTCCCAGGAAATAAGAGTTATTTGAATTGAATTGAATACTCACACACTCCAATACATGCCGCATACTGCACAACACATAAATACAGTGCCTTCAGAAAGTATTCATACCCCTTGACTTAATCCACATTTTGTTATGTTATAGCCTGAATTCAAAATGTATAATATTTTTTTTTACACACAATACTCTATAATGACAAAGTGAAAACATGTGTTTCGATATTTTTAGCAAATTTCTTGAAAATGAAAATGAAATATCTAATTTACATGCTGTAAGTATTCACACCCCTGAGTCATTACTTTGTAGAAGCACCTTTGGCAGCGATTACAGTTCTTTTACAGAGTCTTTTTGGGTATGTCTCTAAGAGGTTTGCACACCTGGATTGTACATTATTTGCCCATTGCTCTTTTTAAAAGTCTACAAGCTCTGTCAAGTTGATTGTTGATCATTGCTAGACAGCCATTTTCAAGTCTTGCCATAGATTTTCAAGACAATTTAAGTCAAAAATGTAACTAGGCCACTCAGGAACATTCAATGTTGTCTTGATAAGCAACTGCAGTGTAGATTTGGCCTTGTGATTTAGGTTATTGTCCTGCTGAAAGATGAATTTGTCTTCCAGTGTCTGGTGGAAAGCAGACTGAACTAGGTTTTTCTCTAGGGTTGTGCCTGTTCGTATAGCTGTATTCCATTTTTTTTATCCCAGAAAAACTCCCTATTCCTTTCCGATGACAAGCATACCTATAACATGATGCATGATGCATGATGATTCCATGCTTGAGTGGTATTCAGTGAAGTGTCGTTTTTGATTTTCCCAAAACATAACACTTTTTATTTAGAACAAAGTTAATTTCTTTGCCACATTTTTTACAGTATTACTTAGGTGCCTTGTTGCAAACAGGCTGCATGTTTTGGAATAGTTTTATTCTGTACAGGGTTCCTTCTTTTCACTCTGTCATTTAGGTTAGCATTGTGGAGTAACTACAACATTGTTGATCCATCCTCAGTTTTCATCCTCATTCAACTTTGTAACTGTTTTAAAATCACAAATGGCCTCATGGTGAAATCCCTGAGCCGTTTCCTTCCTCTCCTGCAACTGAGTTAAGATGGATGCCTGTAGTGACTGGGTGTATTGATACACCATCCATTGTAATAAATAACTTCACCATGCTCAAAGGGATATTCAATGTCTGCTTTTAACATTTTTTACCCATCTACCAATCTGAAAAACCTCCCTGGTCTTTGTAGTTGAATCTGTGTTTGAAACTCACTGCTCGGTTGAGGGACCTTACAGATAATTGTATGTGTGGGGTACAGAGATGGGGTACTCATTAAAATTCATGTTAACCACTATTTTTGAACACAGAATGAGTCCATGCAACTTATTATGCAATTTATTAAGCTTCTTTTTTTTTACTCCTGAACTAATTTAGGCTTGCCATAACAAAGGGGATGAATACTTATTGACACAATACATTTCAGCTTTACATTTAACTTTCAATTTTGAAAATGTTCAAAAAAATTATAATCCACTTTGACATTATGGGGTTGTGTGTGTGTTGATCAGTGACACAAAATCTAAATTTAATCTATTTTAAATTCAGACTGTAACACATCAAAATATGGAAAGGGTAAAGGGGTGTGAATACCTTCTGAAGGCACTGTAAGCGCGTACAAATTCTCTAAAGCACACAAATGTAATTTGATACATTCACACTAATATGTGATACATAACACACACACACTTGTTGTTCAGTGTGAACACACACTATCTAATGAAAGACATACTGGTACACACACATTGTTCAGTACATGCACGTTCTAAAACTCAGTGTTTAATTAACATCCCTTCTCTACACTCACACACACACACACACACACACACACACACACACACACACACACACACACTGCACATCAGAAAACATACCCTATTTAATTAAACACACATAGGCATTGGGTGTGTGTTTTGCAAAGGCAGAGAGTGATGTGTTTCAGAGGGAGCGATGTCATCTACTTGTTGTATACACACTGCACATTATAAATCACAAACTATATAATTGAACACAAACACATAGAGATGCAGTGTGTATCTTGCTAAAACCCATAGAGCAGTAGTTGCTGTCTCTCCCTGCTCCAGCTCACTAGGCCCCTGAGGTGACCACATATTTGTCTGGTGAGTAAGGAATGCGGTTACATGCCTTAGACATTAGCTATGACGGAGCACTGGCTCCACAAGAGAGGGAGGGAGTGAGGGAGGAAGAGTGGGAGGTAGGAGGGGAGAGGGGGAGGGCAGGGTCAGAGTCTGAGCTCACGGCAAGTGAGCTCATTCACCCTCCGGGCGAGCGAGCGAGGAGAGAGAGAACAACTACGTCATCCTCTACACAGAGGAGCGGGAGGGAGAGAGAGAGGGAAGCAGGGAGGGAGGGGGAGAAGTGTGAGCGAATGAGAGACGGGGAGAGCGAAACAGCACAACAATAGGGTACTGCTCTTCTGCCTGTGGGCTCACACACACGGAGAGAAGGCACGGAGAGACACTCAGTAGCAGCTACAGACAGACAGACAGACATGTACACTCTTTCCTATTTCTTCTCTCCATAGTTCTTCCTTTCATTATTCCTCAAAATACTGCTGGACCTCTATGGCTTTGGTAGATATTATAGGAAAAATATGATTCTTGGTGGATTTGAACTGAATGAGTTCTAGAACTGACTTGTGGAACTTGTGGGCAGTACATCTACAGATGTTTGGGAGTAGTTTACTTTCTGGAAGTGGGTTCCGTCCGTTCTCTTGAGTTCGGGGACTAAGGTTCCTTCCCTCCTTGGACTTTGGGATCTGAGTTTGGACTTGGACTTGGTCAACACCAGTGGGAGTAGTGACAGCTGGGACTTTGTAGTGTGGAATTTTAGACCGGACCGGCTTTCCCTCTGAAGTTTTTCGGAACAAGTGATTTGTTTGTTTGTTTTTCCTGTTGGACTCCATTGGTCTGGACGGCAGTCAGTGTGTTCCAGATCTGAGTGCACTAGAACGCGTGTATGTTGAGCGTGTTGAGGGTGATGCCTCTGGACGTGGTCATAGCCCCGGCTGAGGACTGTTTCTGGCCTGTCCTGCAGGAGTCAGACAGGAGGCTGAAGATCAGAGTCCGCAGGACCAAGGAGGGGAGGGCGCTACGAGGTGTGTACTGACCCAATCTGGGGAGGACTGTCAGTAGGTTAGAAAGAGATGACAGAGAAAGGGAGAGAGAGAGCTCAGCGCTGCAGTACACTGTAAAACATTTCCTGTATAATTGACAGTAAGTTACGGCAGCAATTGGCCAGTGAGTACAGATACTGTAATCCATTTTACGGTACCAATTGTTTTACTGTAATCTAATTTACAGTATTCATGGTAACTTAATGCCAGAGCAATGAAACACAGTACAATACAGTAAAAGTAAGCATTAAACAGTACACATTGTTGTCTACAGTATGTTACTGTAGTTATAAGGGATTATAGCAAGCAGCATGGCTGTAGGCATTTTGAATTGATGAATAATCTATGTTATTTATCGCTTGCACATCTAGAGGCCATAGGTAAATATGGACATAGGTAAATATTCAACCATTAAAAGATACTTTCTCTGCTACTTTTTTATTTTACCTTTATTTAACCTTACACCTCTGACCTTTTCCCTACATACATTTAGGTGTTAGGGAACTACTGCCACATATCACTTACATGGTACAGGACTCTCACTAACAGGTGCAACAAATATATCCTCTTACAAGGCAAGCCTTAAAATATGTTAATGAGCCAGCAATTCTTTCTCTGGACACATTCATTCTCAACAATGCACCATCATTTACAGCATGCTGCAGTAAATATATATAGCAAAACAGCATGATAGTACTTTATTCTTAAATTGTATCAAATAAAATCAGCAATTGCTAATAGTGAATATTTAATGATATATTACACTATGCCAACTGATATATGGTGTTTTCTATCATTTTCACTTTAAGCCTTAACAAAGGATTGTAAAATATCAATACTACCGGGCAGAACAGATCAAAAGGACATGGCTAGCCACTCAACCTTTAAAGGTCTGTGACTTACTGCCGCTTTGATCTGTTCCCTATATACGTTTAATTGGTAGGGAATCACTACCACATATCACTTAAATTGGTACAGGACTCTCATTAACAGGCACAACATATATAGCCTCTTATAAGACACGCCTCAAAATATGTTAATGGGTGAGAAACAACAATACTGTGCACTAGAGTTCAAAAGGTTTTTGAACTGTATTCTGAATTACAGTAAATCACTGGCAACAATTGGCCAGTAAGTTACTGTAGAGGTTCAGGACAAGGTTTGAAGAATTCCTAAAATACAATATATTACTGTATTCTGCGGGGGTACTCACGGGTACAACAAATAAAGCCTCTTACAAAGCACGGTTTAAAATATGTTAATGAGCCACAGAGTCTTTCCCCGCCCACAACAGTTTTTCACAATGCAACATAATTAATACTGTAAAACACATTTACAGTATTTTACTGTGCATTTTACAGTGTTTGACTGTTGAAATGACACGTCTTAGTGTGCTGTAAAACAAATGTATGGTATTTTACTGTACATTCTACGGTAATCTACTGTATTCAGTTTATACAGTATCAGACTGTTGATTAATACAGTTGCATGGTCCTCCCTAGTGGCGCAGTGGTCTAAGGCACTGCATCACAGTGCTAGCTGTGCCACTAGAGATCCTGGTTTGAGTCCAGGCTCTGTCACAGCCGGCCGTGACCGGGAGACCCATGATGCACCGCACAATTGTCCGGGTTAGTGCTCACGCTCTCTCCACCTGTGGTCATTGACATGTAAAACTATCACAAAGGCCCATTTCTTCTGCCCTCTGTTGCTCTCTCTGGTTCTCCCACTCTATTTTCTCTTTCTCTCTCTTCTGCATCGGCAGTGTGTGAAGCCAGCTATGTTACACCTTTCACACAGCAGAAGATGAAGTGTTACATTTCCAAAATGTGTGTGGTGCACAGTGTGCATTGATATACTGTACAGTTTGTGTATTTCCAACATAACGTGTGTTTGTATGTCTAGCTATATACACAGCAAATGATCCAGTGTTAAATCAACACTGGGACAGTGTCTATACAGGTCCACACTTTTCAGTGTTAAATTAACACTGTGCTTAGTGCGCATTACACTTTGTTAGTGTTAGGGAATTTACACTTAGTGTTACACAATAACACCTCATATAGTATTTTTAACACAATGAAGTGTATATAGTTTGCACCAATGGTGTTATGCAATAACACCTCATAGTCTTTTTAACCATTACGCAAAGCAGTCTATTGGGTTTAGGACGTTACAATAGTATTTTCACATCTTCATTGCAACATGCTCTTAAGTACTTCCAAAAACATCCAAACTGCTAACCAATATGCTGAAAATGTAGTTACATAATCATGGACCACTTAAACTGGTACAACACTTCCGCTCACGGGTAGATAAAAATAATGTGTTGAAAGTCACGCCCACTTTAAGCCACGCCTCAATATCATTTCCCACTGTGCCTTTCCTTTTCGTGTAAACCGTAGAGTTACTTTCCATGACTGTATTTGTTAGTGACAGAGACATGGTTGTTTTAATTGTTCATTTTTGCTCCTGTAGATGAATGTTACCGTTAAAATTAAACTTTTATGACAATATATTACATATATCATAAGGCCTCACTTTTATGGCCAAGTTTTACCGTAACACAGTGATGTTAAGAACCTCCTGGTTTACAGGCCACATCAGGCCTGCAAGTCACATTTTGCTGGCTTGCAAAGTAATGTGTAGTTCCTTTTGGAATCCAGTCACAGATAGAATATCCAACAGTTGGAATGTATATTCACAGGCAACCTGCTTTCAGAATGACTGTCAAAACCATTTCAGTAATGGGTGCAATACATCTAACTAACTGATTGGATTAGTTTAGAAAAATTTATGTTATTTATCTTTATATAGAATAAGATTAATCAGTCAATCAATGAACATGCAAAAACATAGATATTAAAAACAATCCTAAAAATCAACACTGGCCAATTTGCTGTATGTATAGATGTGCTGTAGAGTGTGTATACTGCATCAGAGTATAGTATGCATGTGTTTCAGTGCAGTGAGCTGGTTCAGTGCAGTTAGCCCAACACCTGGTCCTGTTCACACTGCCCATTGCGTGCTCGTATGCATGTGTTCACACCACAGCTTCAGGGCAGATTAGCCCAGAGAGAGACAAAAATCACACGTTTGTCGTTGCCTGTTGAGAATAGAGGTGTTGTTAATGGTTCTTTTTAGATTGTGTTGCCCTCAGGTTAGCTGCCTAGCTGCTGCAGACCAGCTTCACTACTTACACTCAAACACACATAGTTAAATTATAATGCTACCATAACATATGGATCTAGATTAGCTAACACATGTATTGACATTTACTTTTTCTTAAATATATTGATGTACATACAATTCAGTTTTTTAGCTGCCATGTATACTGAAATAAAACTCAACTCAACAAAAAAGATATGTTAGCCACATGCTAACGCTACCGTACTGACGTATAGATCTTTGTTAGCCACATGCTAAATCTACCGTCACATAAACATAGGCACAAACAGATACTGGTTGCCCTTCAATCCTCTATATTGCAATTGTGGTGTTCTTTGTAACATGCTGATCTAGTGGCTACCCTCAGGCCCCCTGCTGCTGTAGCAGACTCTTTGTGGAGCAGAGTGGAGTGGGGCATGTGTGCAATGATGTCATAGCGGTGGGGGAGACACATTGAAATGCTAATGTCCCCTACAGAGCACAGGGGACAGCTGGAGGGGCACAGAGGATGGTGTCATGTCTCTCCCATATGAACGATAGAAGAGAGGGATGGAGGGAGGGCAGTCATTCAGGCAAATCAATGCCCCCGGGATGGAGAAGAGAGGGAGAGTGTGCGTGTGTGTGTGCATGTGTGTGTTCCCCTCCATTAAGGCATAATGCAGCTGAAAGCCTCACACACCCATGCACACACACACACACACACACACACACACACACACACACACACACACACACACACACACACACACACACACACACACACACACACACACACACACACACACACACACACACACACACACACACACAAACACACAGAGAGGGGTCTAGTATTGAGGGCCAGTCAATAGGACCAACAGCGTAATGTTACAGACAGGCTCTCTCTCTCTCTCTCTCTCTGTTCAGTCAATATCTCAGTGATTTCAGGCCATATAAACAGACCTTGTATCATAACTCACCAATTCTGGTTAGAGCTTTGGGCCAGTAACCGCAAGGTTGCTGGATCGAATCCCCAAGCCTACAAGGTAAAAATCTGTCGTTCTGCCCCTGAACAAGGCAGTTAACCCATTGTTCCCTGGTAGCCCGTCATTGCAAATCAGAATTTGTTCTTAACTGACTTGCCTAGTTAAATAAAGGATAAATTCACCAGAAGACAGTGTTTGTAGTAATGGAGGATGTGATTTGTGTTGGTGAAAAAGCATTTCTGCTTTCCAAATTATGGCAACAAACAATCCATGTGTTTCTGTGTCGAGCAGGGATCATTTGTCCTCATGAACTTGCACAAGCTTTCCATTTCTTTCTACAATACATTGATATATGTTGATATACACTTCTTGTAAACGTGTTTCTCTATGAAATTCATTCATATGTGGCGCATTTTTAGATTGTATTGATTTGTGTACATTACCCTACTTCTCCCCATTGAGTGCCCTGTGGAGGGAGAGAAGGAAAGATAAAAAGGGGAGAGAGAGACCATTCGGTAAACGAGGGAGGGCCCGGCCGCTCCGAGAGAGGAGAGAACAAAACACATTATATAAGCTGCGGAGTGTTGGGACAGTGGAGATGGGATGTGGGGGGGAATAGGAAGTCTGTGCTGGCTGGTGGGCCCATTGTGACGCCCTCTTTCCAGTGAGTTGTTTACCATGCATAGACTGAAAGGTGGATGGCTACTCAACAACCAGGGTCAGTTTGGCTATTCAGTTCATAATGGTGAAGGTGAGACTGTGGGGAACGGGCAACTGGTCCAAGAACAGTTGTTTTGAAACTAAAAGGAGCAGGAGCTTCAAACGACAGGCTTTTTTCAGTTTGAGCTGCACTTGCTTGACCTAATTGCAGGCGTTGGGTCACTTAGTTGGGTTGTTTTCTTGAAAAACTGCTGGGTTATTGTTGCTGGGTTATAGACAGGTCGGTTGTTTAGCAAGAAAACCAACGCGTGCGCAACTAGGTGGCATAACAGACGGGGTTGGCTTCGATTATTGACAATATGTAAGCTATATTTAGTCTCCAGTGTTTATTGAAAACATAAATACATTTCCACAATGAGGACTTGTTGCCTCTCAAATACATTGTTTAAAAAATATATATATATTTAACCTTTATTTAACTAGGCAAGTCAGTTAAAGAACAAATTCTTATTTACAATGACGGCCTACAGCGGCCAAACCCGGACGACGCTGGGCCAATTGTGCGCCGCCCTATGGGACTCCCAATCACGCCGGTTGTCAGGGTCTGTAGTGACGCCTCAAGCACTGAGATGCAGTGCTTTAGACATTGTTACAATTATTGGTTTGCTAGCTAGCAAATTTGAGCCATATTAACATTAACATGAAATCATTCAAAACAAGACATGATATCAAGAACCAGATGAAAGGAGCTGAAACGAGCCACCTACGATTCCCCACATGGCAGCTTCTTGTTATTGTTGTTAGCTATCTGGCCATCCAGAATCACAACAACACACTGACTTCTGCCCCATGGAAGCATGTGCATCGTTTTGGTGATGTTGTCAGATAATCCATCTATCGGTGCTGTGAGATCTGAAGACGAGTTGTAGTTTAGTAGGGGCGTGGCATTCAGATAGTTATAGCCAACCTTGAGAATAAATGTCATTCCTGTTCATCTGTTCTGTTGCATAGTTATCACATGTTAAGGTTGAACATTAAATTCTGTAGCTTCAATGACGCTTATGGAAATGTATGAGTTCCCTAAAACCCAAGTAAATTCCATTGTGGGGATATATTAAGTCATATACCCTACTAGACAATAAGGTATATAAATAATTGCATTACTCTTTATCAAACTAATTTACATTTTCACATTACATTCTAAATAAGCAGTGTCAACAAATGTTGGCACATGCATCCACACCAGCAAGTCTGTGGAGGTCTGCAGGGCTTCCATGTCGTTTGGAGGGGGTGAGCCAGAGCTTGGTGGAGTCCCGCGTTGAAAAGGGTCTCTGGCTCCCCCTGTACAGCAGCAATGTTCTTGGCAAGACCTCCCCTGGATACTGAGGATACACAGGATACTGAGGGGGGGGGGGGGCTTCCTTGCATTTGTCTCTAGTGGCAGTGGTCTCTGACTGTAGTGCCGGACACACGACAGCCACTGGTCGAGAGAGGCTCCTGGGTGGTTATCCAGGATATACCTATGCACCGGCTTGGCCAAGCAGTACAGACCAAACTTTGCAAGATGTTGGCGCGATGTAACCATTTGTGCCCAACCCTACACAGAGGTTTAACAAGATCCCATTTGAACACCGATACTCTGGTTTTCAAAGTAAAAAATGGATTGTGCCATTTGAGTGTGTGACCTCAAGACAACGCTGCATTTGTCCCCTCTGGCTGCCTGCGATGCCCCTTTCCATACCCCAACAACACAGCCTGAAGCCCAGTCCATGAGCAAGCCGCAACGCACTGCTCCTACCACCAGGTGGTGCCAAGATCTGTCCCTCCATCAGCTTCTTTGCCTGGAGTGGGATCAAACACAAAGGAGAGAGGAAAAAACACATAATAAATGGCAATAATACGTTTTCAAGGATCAGGGTCAGGAGACGCCCATTCTCATACCCCAACAACAACGTGGAGCCCAGTCACCAAGCGTGCCACCTGTCACTTCTATCACCTCCTCTCCACTTTTCTGAACCTCAATCAACCTTTTGTGATTCGGGGATGTGCATGGGTGGAGGCCACAAGAATGGTCTGAAGAGACAGTAGGTTTGGGGTGTTTTCAGGGAAAGTGATGTTGTTTAATAAGGAAAGTGTTAGGGGAGCTTGAGAGGAAGACTCTTGGTCTAGTCTCAGAGGAACCAACCTCCCAACCTGCCCTCCCAGCACACCAACTTCTGTAATTCCTGCCTCCATTTCCTCACCTGCAACTTCCACCGCATCAACAATAATGACCAACCCCTGCTCAGTTCTCACTACACCAGAGCCACCCTTGGGTGCCTTTTGAGTACACTTGGTGGCAATCTCTGTAGAGAAAAGCCTCATCACAGAGATTAAACTTTCTGCGGTTCCAGCAGTCCAAGGAGTGGCCCAGTCCCCTGCACACCACTCGCTCTCCACACTTCCTAAATAAGTTGTAGGAAGCCCTGGTTCTCTCCCAACACCGTTACAGAGGGCAGATGTAAGCCCCCAAACCCTTATAGATCTGCTCTTTGTTGGATTGGAATTCGCCAGCTGCAATTCCAGATGGCTTCAGCATCTCTTACTTTTTTAGGTGCACCTGTCACTTTACAATTTCTATTCAGCCAAAAGCATGTGTCTTCCCCACTCACTGTTTCTTTGAACATTCTGATGACCACCACCTTAGTAGTGGCCTCCTCCGACAATTTCTCCACAGTGAACAGATCAAACTTAGCTTTTTTGTTTTCATACCTGGTCTAGAACTCTTTCAACAGAGCTGCTGTCTGGAAACTCACATCGAACCTATATGCTAAAGGCAACCCAAGAATGCAGTTTATAACACCTGGATTGAATTTAAGGGTATTTTGCAAGAACCTTCTGGAGAAGTCCAATCTGAACAAATCCAGTGTTTTCCCATCTTTAAGTTTCAAGAGAAACCGCACACTGTGGTGCTTCCTCGTGCCTAGCTTGGGGTCTGACATGATGCAGGCCCACTATGAATAACCAAATGTCTTAGAAGGTACAACGAGCTGAAAAGGGGTTAGGCTATACTAGGCTAAAAGGCTAGTAGGCTATGGCTAGCAGGATGAGGAGGCTAGCAGGCCGAGGTTCGCCATCTTGCAAGCTATCAACAAAGCTATCAACAAAGCTATCAACAAACTAAACTAAAGCAAACCAGCAAAACTAGCCGGCCAGCACGCTAAATCTAAAATAGATAATAGCTGACAAACAATTAACTATAGTGAGGATACAGGAGAGCTAAGAACAGAGAAGGCTAGTAGGTGAGCAACCCAGCGGTTAAGCTAGACAGCAATTAGCAAGCTAGCAGGCTAGAAAACTAACAAACAACACAACTAACAGCTGCCAACACTTAGATACCTTGACAAGAAAGCTAAAGCTGGCTAGACAAAAAGGAGAACAGGAAGAAAGGTTGACGCAAAGA
This sequence comes from Salvelinus alpinus, assembly GCF_045679555.1. NCBI lineage: Eukaryota > Metazoa > Chordata > Actinopteri > Salmoniformes > Salmonidae > Salvelinus > Salvelinus alpinus. The sequence goes on along the minus strand of NC_092091.1, from coordinate 13,740,927 downwards.
GAGAGAACAGTAAGCTAACACAAGCTGAGGGGCAAGTTAGCCAACTGCTAGCAGGCTAGACTAGCCAGAAAGCTAATTAGCAAGCTAGCCAGCCAAAAAGCCACCCCAGCTAAAAGTTAACAAACAATTTGCTATACCGGGCCACCCTACACAACCATAAGCAACTAGAGCCAAAAACTGAGAAAGCTACCACAAGTTAACAAGAACTAAACATACTAACAAAAGTAAAGACATAAGGAAAAGCAAAGACCCAGAGTGCCCATGCCACACCTGGGCTCTCTCCTCCAACAGCCTGGTTTCAAAAAGACAAGAATCAATAACACAAAAGTAAATCTGAAGAATGTGTGTATATATATATATATATAGGACATTTATTCTCATGGTTGGCCAATAACATCTAGCTGAAAGCCAAGTCCCTAATAAGCCACGCCTCCTAAAAAGAACCTAAGGATTACACTAAAAAAAGACCCAGCTGCTAGGTCAACATAGCATGAAAGTAAAAAATACCCAATTGATGGTTAAATTAACCTATGTTTGGTTAATCCCAACAACCCAACATGTTGGGTTATTCACGCAACCTAACTGGCTGGGTCAAAATAACCCAACGTGCTCTGTCCACTGTCTGTTTTTAGCCCATAATTATTTTTGAGTGTTTTGTGCATCCCAAAATGGCACCCTATTCCCTATGTAGTGCACTACTTTTGACCAGAACCCGATGGGCCCTGATCAATAGTAGTGCACTACATAGTGAATAGGGTGCCATTTTGGGACGCAGACCTGGTGTCTGACTGTGTTTGGTCATAAGACTAAAGGTGATCTCAGCGCTTACAGACAGTTGACTTTCTGATGTCATCTCATCAGACAGCTGGGCCTCAGTATGTGACAGGGTATTTTCAGTGATGTGTGTGTTTGGATTGAAATGGAGAGATGTGTCATCCGGTGCTTTTGGGGGATGTGAGTGCATGTCTCTCTGGGTACTTTCTGAGTGTGAGTGTCTATGCGTGCGTGTGTGTGTGTGTATGAGGGCACAATATATGTGCGTGCCCTTGGTGGGTTTTTCCATAGTGACAGCACCCCGGGGACAATAGAAACAACAGTCAACCACATCATCCCAAGTTTGTTGCCATAGCAACATTAACTCTGAAGGCCAGGTTACCAGCGACGGTGACGGGGAGATTGTGTGTTATCAGTGGTGACTAAGAACACAGCACAGGACCACTGTACACTTTTGGACATCCCAGTGGTGTGTGTGATGATGGGTGTTGACCCAATGTTACTGAAACGCTATAGGCCTCAATAGACCCATGCAGGCACACAATCCTGACTCCTCATTTCTGCTCTCTGTACCTGAGGAGAGGAAGGGAGGTTCTCAGAATATCCCATGCTGACCCTGTCCTCTCAACAACTCTCCTGTAATGAAAAGGGACATGTCACTTAAGTGATGTGTTTTTTTCCTGTTTATGTAGCGTTGTAGTGTGTGAATAAAGACCTTTACATATGGATGAAGGGTTTAGAATGAGGAATATATCATAGACTCCTGCTGAAACAAAGTGTGCTAATTGAGGAAAGAGGGACTCCCTTAGTAATAACAAGAGCCACTCTTTCTGTCTTTCTCTTTCACTCACTCACTCTCTTTCTTCATTTATTTATTTATTTATCTTTCTCTGCCTGTCTGCTGCATGTGGAGAGGTGATGTCATCTTTCTGCCGGTTGCCATTAATAGCTGGATACGGGCAGGCCCTCCTCTCCTCTATCCTCTCTTCTCTTCTCCTCTCTCCTCCTCTCCTCCTTTCCTCTCTGATCCTCTGCTCTCTGGTCTTAAAGGGACAGGCACCAGATATAGCCGTCTGTCTGTCTGCCTTTCTGTCTATCTGTCTGTGGGTCAGAATACACTCTGCTCTCGCTGACTCCACCACGACCCATATTCAGCCCAGCAGATTTTGCTCTGTGTTCAGACCCATATCCACTGTAGGTTAAGCTGAGGTTACAGGGCCAGTTATATATTACTAGAAACTGAGGTTACAGGGCCAGTTATATATTACTATAACCTGAGGTTACAAGGCCAGTTATATATTACTATAACCTGAGGTTACAGAGCCAGTTATATATTACTATAACCTGAGGTTACAGAGCCAGTTATATATTACTAGAAACTGAGGTTACAGGGCCAGTTATATATTACTAGAAACTGAGGTTACAGGGCCAGTTATATATTACTAGAAACTGGGGTTACCGTAGCCAGTTATATATTACTAGAAACTGGGGTTACAGGGCCAGTTATATATTACTAGAAACTGAGGTTACAGAGCCAGTTATATATTACTAGAAACTGAGGTTACAGAGCCAGTTATATATTACTAGAAACTGAGGTTACAGAGCCAGTTATATATTACTATAACCTGAGGTTACAGAGCCAGTTATATATTACTAGAAACTGAGGTTACAGAGCCAGTTATATATTACTAGAAACTGGGGTTACAGAGCCAGTTATATATTACTAGAAACTGAGGTTACAGAGCCAGTTATATATTACTAGAAACTGAGGTTACAGAGCCAGTTATATATTACTAGAAACTGAGGTTACAAGGCCAGTTATATATTACTAGAAACTGAGGTTACAGGGCCAGTTATATATTACTAGAAACTGAGGTTACAGAGCCAGTTATATATTACTAGAAACTGGGGTTACAGGGACAGTTATATATTACTAGAAACTGGGGTTACATGGCCAGTTATATATTACTAGAAACTGGGGTTACCGTAGCCAGTTATATATTACTATAAACTGAGGTTACAGGGCCAGTTATATATTACTAGAAACTGAGGTTACAGGGCCAGTTATATATTACTAGAAACTGAGGTTACAGGGCCAGTTATATATTACTAGAAACTGGGGTTACAGGGACAGTTATATATTACTAGAAACTGGGGTTACATGGCCAGTTATATATTACTAGAAACTGAGGTTACAGGGCCAGTTATATATTACTAGAAACTGGGGTTACAGGGACAGTTATATATTACTAGAAACTGGGGTTACAGGGCCAGTTATATATTACTAGAAACTGAGGTTACAGGGCCATTTATATATTACTAGAAACTGGGGTTACAGGGACAGTTATATATTACTAGAAACTGGGGTTACCGTAGCCAGTTATATATTACTAGAAACTGGGGTTACAGGGCCAGTTATATACTACTAGAAACTGAGGTTAAAGGGCCAGTTATATATTACTAGAAACTGAGGTTACAGGGCCAGTTATATATTACTAGAAACTGGGGTTACAGGGACAGTTATATATTACTAGAAACTGGGGTTACATGGCCAGTTATATATTACTAGAAACTGAGGTTACAGGGCCAGTTATATATTACTAGAAACTGGGGTTACAGGGACAGTTATATATTACTAGAAACTGGGGTTACCGTAGCCAGTTATATATTACTAGAAACTGGGGTTACAGGGCCAGTTATATATTACTAGAAACTGAGGTTACAGGGCCAGTTATATATTACTAGAAACTGGGGTTACAGGGACAGTTATATATTACTAGAAACTGGGGTTACCGTAGCCAGTTATATATTACTAGAAACTGGGGTTACAGGGCCAGTTATATATTACTAGAAACTGAGGTTACATGGCCAGTTATATATTACTAGAAACTGGGGTTACCGTAGCCAGTTATATATTACTAGAAACTGGGGTTACAGGGCCAGTTATATATTACTAGAAACTGAGGTTACATGGCCAGTTATATATTACTAGAAACTGGGGTTACCGTAGCCAGTTATATATTACTAGAAACTGGGGTTACAGGGCCAGTTATATATTACTAGAAACTGAGGTTACAGGGCCAGTTATATATTACTAGAAACTGAGGTTACAGGGCCAGTTATATATTACTAGAAACTGAGGTTACATGGCCAGTTATATATTACTAGAAACTGGGGTTACATGGCCCGTTATATATTACTAGAAACTGAGGTTACAGAGCCAGTTATATATTACTAGAAACTGAGGTTACAGGGCCAGTTATATATTACTAGAAACTGAGGTTACAGGGCCAGTTATATATTACTAGAAACTGAGGTTACAGAGCCAGTTATATATTACTAGAAACTGAGGTTACAGGGCCAGTTATATATTACTAGAAACTGAGGTTACAGGGCCAGTTATATATTACTAGAAACTGAGGTTACAGGGCCAGTTATATATTACTAGAAACTGGGGTTACAGGGCCAGTTATATATTACTAGAAACTGGGGTTACAGGGCCAGTTATATATTACTAGAAACTGAGGTTACAGGGCCAGTTATATATTACTAGAAACTGGGGTTACAGGGCCAGTTATATATTACTAGAAACTGAGGTTACAGGGCCAGTTATATATTACTATAACCTGAGGTTACAGAGCCAGTTATATATTACTAGAAACTGAGGTTACAGAGCCAGTTATATATTACTATAACCTGAGGTTACAGAGCCAGTTATATATTACTAGAAACTGAGGTTACAGGGCCAGTTATATATTACTAGAAACTGAGGTTACAGGGCCAGTTATATATTACTAGAAACTGAGGTTACAGGGCCAGTTATATATTACTAGAAACTGAGGTTACAGGGCCAGTTATATATTACTAGAAACTGAGGTTACAGGGCCAGTTATATATTACTAGAAACTGAGGTTACAGGGCCAGTTATATATTACTAGAAACTGAGGTTACATGGCCAGTTATATATTACTAGAAACTGGGGTTACAGAGCCAGTTATATATTACTATAACCTGAGGTTACATGGCCAGTTATATATTACTAGAAACTGAGGTTACAGGGCCAGTTATATATTACTAGAAACTGAGGTTACAAGGCCTGTTATATATTACTAGAAACTGAGGTTACAGAGCCAGTTATATATTACTAGAAACTGAGGTTACAGGGCCAGTTATATATTACTAGAAACTGAGGTTACAGGGCCAGTTATATATTACTAGAAACTGAGGTTACAGGGCCAGTTATATATTACTAGAAACTGAGGTTACAGGGCCAGTTATATATTACTAGAAACTGAGGTTACAGGGCCAGTTATATATTACTAGAAACTGAGGTTACAGGGCCAGTTATATATTACTATAACCTGAGGTTACAGAGCCAGTTATATATTACTAGAAACTGAGGTTACAGAGCCAGTTATATATTACTAGAAACTGAGGTTACAGAGCCAGTTATATATTACTAGAAAATGAGAATACAAGGCCAGTTATATATTACTAGAAACTGAGGTTACAGGGCCAGTTATATATTACTAGAAACTGAGGTTACAGGGCCAGTTATATATTACTAGAAACTGAGGTTACAGGGCCAGTTATATATTACTAGAAACTGAGGTTACAGGGCCAGTTATATATTACTAGAAACTGAGGTTACAGGGCCAGTTATATATTACTAGAAACTGGGGTTACAGGGACAGTTATATATTACTAGAAACTGGGGTTACCGTAGCCAGTTATATATTACTAGAAACTGGGGTTACAGGGCCAGTTATATATTACTAGAAACTGAGGTTACAGGGCCAGTTATATATTACTAGAAACTGGGGTTACAGGGACAGTTATATATTACTAGAAACTGGGGTTACCGTAGCCAGTTATATATTACTAGAAACTGGGGTTACAGGGCCAGTTATATATTACTAGAAACTGAGGTTACATGGCCAGTTATATATTACTAGAAACTGGGGTTACCGTAGCCAGTTATATATTACTAGAAACTGGGGTTACAGGGCCAGTTATATATTACTAGAAACTGAGGTTACATGGCCAGTTATATATTACTAGAAACTGGGGTTACCGTAGCCAGTTATATATTACTAGAAACTGGGGTTACAGGGCCAGTTATATATTACTAGAAACTGAGGTTACAGGGCCAGTTATATATTACTAGAAACTGAGGTTACAGGGCCAGTTATATATTACTAGAAACTGAGGTTACATGGCCAGTTATATATTACTAGAAACTGGGGTTACATGGCCCGTTATATATTACTAGAAACTGAGGTTACAGAGCCAGTTATATATTACTAGAAACTGAGGTTACAGGGCCAGTTATATATTACTAGAAACTGAGGTTACAGGGCCAGTTATATATTACTAGAAACTGAGGTTACAGAGCCAGTTATATATTACTAGAAACTGAGGTTACAGGGCCAGTTATATATTACTAGAAACTGAGGTTACAGGGCCAGTTATATATTACTAGAAACTGAGGTTACAGGGCCAGTTATATATTACTAGAAACTGGGGTTACAGGGCCAGTTATATATTACTAGAAACTGGGGTTACAGGGCCAGTTATATATTACTAGAAACTGAGGTTACAGGGCCAGTTATATATTACTAGAAACTGGGGTTACAGGGCCAGTTATATATTACTAGAAACTGAGGTTACAGGGCCAGTTATATATTACTATAACCTGAGGTTACAGAGCCAGTTATATATTACTAGAAACTGAGGTTACAGAGCCAGTTATATATTACTATAACCTGAGGTTACAGAGCCAGTTATATATTACTAGAAACTGAGGTTACAGGGCCAGTTATATATTACTAGAAACTGAGGTTACAGGGCCAGTTATATATTACTAGAAACTGAGGTTACAGGGCCAGTTATATATTACTAGAAACTGAGGTTACAGGGCCAGTTATATATTACTAGAAACTGAGGTTACAGGGCCAGTTATATATTACTAGAAACTGAGGTTACAGGGCCAGTTATATATTACTAGAAACTGAGGTTACATGGCCAGTTATATATTACTAGAAACTGGGGTTACAGAGCCAGTTATATATTACTATAACCTGAGGTTACATGGCCAGTTATATATTACTAGAAACTGAGGTTACAGGGCCAGTTATATATTACTAGAAACTGAGGTTACAAGGCCTGTTATATATTACTAGAAACTGAGGTTACAGAGCCAGTTATATATTACTAGAAACTGAGGTTACAGGGCCAGTTATATATTACTAGAAACTGAGGTTACAGGGCCAGTTATATATTACTAGAAACTGAGGTTACAGGGCCAGTTATATATTACTAGAAACTGAGGTTACAGGGCCAGTTATATATTACTAGAAACTGAGGTTACAGGGCCAGTTATATATTACTAGAAACTGAGGTTACAGGGCCAGTTATATATTACTATAACCTGAGGTTACAGAGCCAGTTATATATTACTAGAAACTGAGGTTACAGAGCCAGTTATATATTACTAGAAACTGAGGTTACAGAGCCAGTTATATATTACTAGAAAATGAGAATACAAGGCCAGTTATATATTACTAGAAACTGAGGTTACAGGGCCAGTTATATATTACTAGAAACTGAGGTTACAGGGCCAGTTATATATTACTAGAAACTGAGGTTACAGGGCCAGTTATATATTACTAGAAACTGAGGTTACAGGGCCAGTTATATATTACTAGAAACTGAGGTTACAGAGCCAGTTATATATTACTAGAAACTGAGGTTACAGGGCCAGTTATATATTACTAGAAACTGGGGTTACAGGGACAGTTATATATTACTATAACCTGAGGTTACAGGGCCAGTTATATATTACTAGAAACTGGGGTTACAGAGCCAGTTATATATTACTAGAAAATGAGGTTACAAGGCCAGTTATATATTACTAGAAACTGAGGTTACAGGGCCAGTTATATATTACTAGAAACTGAGGTTACAATGCCAGTTATATATTACTAGCAAAGTGCTTACTTACAGCTTTGTGTGTGTGGAGTTAAAGGGTGTTGTGTTGTAGCCTGGTGTGTGTTACACTTTTAGGCTATGTCATGTCATGTCCTGTGTGTGCTAGTTTAGCAGGGTGATGTCATGTCTTTGGGTGTGTGTGTGTGTGTGTGTTTGGCAGTAGCCCAGAAAGGGTCAGGCAGGACTGAACCAAGATTAGGTTCTAATCCTTCTGCTGGGGCTCAGGGTTTCCTTGAAGCACTCCTTCTTCCCTCCCTCACTCACTCCTTCCCTCGCCTGGCGAGGTCATTCGCTCTCCCCTTCTCCTCCCATCCAGCCAGAAGTTAAACAACCGTGGTAATGCAGAGTAAGTGTGTGTTTTAGTCAGATTTTGAAAGGGAGTGTGAGCAAATGTGTATTATATATTTGAGTGCTGCTGTATGAATGTCTGTGTATGTACTGCACAGTTGTGTGTGTGCTGCGCATCTGTTTTTTATTTAAAAAATTGAACCTGTATTTAACTAGGCAAGTCAGTTAGCTGCCTTGCTCAGGAGCAGAACGACAGATTTTTATCTTATCAGCTCAGGGATTTGATCTAGCAACCTTTTGGCTACTGGCCCAACACGCTAACCACTAGGCTACCTGCCGCCCCAGGTGGTAGTGTGTGTGTACTGCACGGTTGTCAGGGGGATGTTACTGGGCCTCTGTGCTGGCCCTGCACCTGTGGCCTCTCTCATTCCCCAGCCCTGACGCAATGCTCTGCTACAGGACATGAGCTCATGAAGGAAACAGAGCCACACACACACACACAGTCTTTAACACACACACAGACCAAAGTGGAGCCGTCTGCACTTAAAGGGCCAGCCACACACATTCCTCACCGCCCAGCAGCCAAACTATCTCCCAGAGTGCAGCAGAAAACGATTTCCTACTGAGCCGGGAGCAGAAACCCTAACCCATAATCGAGCTCCAACTGTTATGCATGTACACAGTTTGAACTGGTTCAGCCATGTTGTTGAAACACAAGTCTGTAATGTAAGGGGATTCAGTGCACAGTCAGGGAGAGTAATAAAAAAATATAGAATAATAAAACATGATAATACTTTTTCTTTCACTTAAAAAATGTGGAGCAAGTTATGCAGATCAGTAGGAAAAATAATATAATTTTAATCCAGGCAGGAAAATGTTACAACTGTGCAAGGGGTGTGTAGACTTTCACTTGACAACAGGGAAAATGTAACGTCAAGCAGGTTTCTGTGTTGGAGTTGTGAGTTCTGTATGTGCATGAGCAGTAGCTCCCAAACGTTTGCTGATTTCGGAAATTGTATTTATTTCTCTGTCTTTCTCTTTTTCTCCTTTAGGGGGCTTTGCTGCATTCTCCTCCTGTTTCCCCGGGCTTTGTGAGAGCAAGCCAGCTCTGCCTATGAGCATATCCCAACCCTGCCTACCTGTAGCTAACATAGGACCCACACGCATCCTACCACACCTCTACCTGGGATCACAGAAAGACGTCCTCAACAAGGTGAGCCCGTAGCAGTCAAGGGGAAGTAGAGGGAATGTGAGAGGAAAGGAAGTACAATAAAGCATTAGCTTTGTTGTTGTTGCTCTCTGTTATTGCCTTTTCTAACAGTCCGCTGTCTGCATGTGTCTCTCTCTGTCTGTCTGTAGGACCTGATGGTTCAGAATGGAATCACGTACGTGCTGAATGCCAGTAACACCTGTCCCAAGCCTGACTTCATCAGCGAGAGCCACTTCATGCGGATCCCCGTCAACGACAACTACTGTGAGAAGCTACTGCCCTGGTTGGAGAAAACCAATGAATTCATCGGTAAGTCATGATTGTGTGTCTTTGCATGTGCAGAGAATATAATATATACCATTTAGAAGACGCTTTTATCCAAAACGACTTACAGTCATGCTTAAATGTATAGATGGTCCCAGGAATCAAACCCACTTTCTGGCGGTGCAAGCGCCATGACCTACCAACTGAGCTACAGAGGACCATGATTATGCACGTATATGCAGAATATGCACTAGTAGTAGTAACCTGAGCAGGAGCGGTGTATGTATGTCTGTGTATTGGGGCTCTTGAGTGGCTCAGCGGTCTAAGACACTGCATCTCAGTGCTAGAGGCATCACTAAAGACCCTGGTTTGATTCCAGGCTGTATCACAACCGATTAGGAGTCCCGTGGGGTGGCGCACAATTGGCCCAGCGTCGTCCGGGTTAGGGTTTGGCCAGGGTAGGCCGTCATTGTAAATAAGAATTTGTTCTTAACTGACTTGCCTAGTTAATTAAAGATTAAATAAAATAAAAGAATGTCATACAACATAGTGAAACAGGCCTCATATTCAGTATATCACAATATTGTAATGTATCACCCTCCTTGTTTTCACAAGTGGTACACTCCCAAAGCGAGGTTAATCGTGATGTCGACGAGCCCCTGTGCTGAAGAGGTGGTTTGTTTTCTATGGGTGTTCCGTAGACGGGTTGGTTGTTTAGCAACAAAGCCGATGTGTGCAGAACTATGGTTCAAACAGACGGGTTTGGCTTAGATTGCTGCTAACATGTAAACTATATTTAGTCTCCAATATTTGTTGAAAACATAAATAGTTGCACAATGAGCACTTGTCTCTCAAATACACAGTTGTTGGTTAGCTTGCCAGCTAGCAAATTTGAGCCATATTAGCATAGACGTGTCAGTCAGTCATAACAGCTCAAATTAAGACATGGTATCAAGAACACGATCAAACGAGCTGAAACGAGACACTTACGTTTCACCACATGCCAGTTTCTTGTCATTGTTGCCAGCTGTCTGGCCATCCAGAAGCTCAACACACTGCCTTCTGCCCCATTGAAGCGTGTGCATCGTTTTCGTGACGTTGTCAGCGAACCCGTCTATTCTCCCGGGAGACTTTCTATTCTAACTAACTCAAATTCGATGGGTGTTTCATTCTCCCAGAAGACTCTCTGTTCTAGCTAATCCTGTTCCTGGGTTCTGTGTACAGCCGTGTGTGTTCACACGTGTTTGTTCCCCCCTCCCACAGACAAAGCCAAGGTGTCAAACTGCAGAGTCATTGTGCACTGCCTGGCTGGAATCTCACGCTCGGCAACCATCGCCATCGCATACATCATGAAGACAATGGGCCTGTCATCGGATGATGCCTACAGGTACACTCTCTACCCGACGCTCCCCACCAGCTGAGCTTAAGTTGCAGCATCTTTAAAAAGTGGACTCAGTGTTTCAAGAAATGCTATACGCTCATCTGTACCCCCCAGTCTTGAGAAATGACATTCTTCTGGTTGCCAGAGGAACTAGTGTACAGTAGGAACTAGTTGTGTTGTCTGGAGATCATTGCCTAGGATCATCTTTTGTGTGGCAGTTAGTTCACACCAGTTCATTCGGGGGTAACCTGCTTCTTAAATGCACACAACCCAACGATGAATATTAGGTTTACACAGGAAGTAGCTTAGAAGAACTTTACAAAGTATTTGTTTTGCTTTACTTTGCATCTGGAGCCCCAACTCTAACTGGAAGTAACATTCTGCCCTCTTATTTCCTCTTGACCAGGTTTGTGAAGGACCGACGGCCTTCAATATCGCCCAACTTTAACTTCCTGGGCCAGCTGCTGGAGTTTGAGAAGGGGCTGCGGCTCCTCCAGGCGCTGTCAGACGACAAGACCTCAGAGAGCAAAGGTCAATCCCAGGGCTCAGAGGTCAACGGGTTCAGCTCAGGGTCAGAAGTCAACGGTCAATATGACACTTCATCAATAGAGCCCCAGACCCCACCAGAACCGAAGCTCCCCTCGCCCACTTCTCTCCAGCAGGGCTTCAACGGCCTCCACCTGTCGGCCGAGCGCATCCTGGACACTAACCGGCTGAAGCGATCCTTCTCCCTGGACATCAAGTCTGTCTACTCCCCCAGCAGCCCCCACTGCCTGCGCCTGGCAGCGCCCACACACTCCGAAGACGTGCCCAAGCTATGTAAGCTGGACAGCCCCCCTGTCAACGGTGTCTGCCCTCAGTTCTCCCCTGTCCCAGACAGCCCCAGCTCGGCCGAGTCACCTTTCCCTTCCCCGGGGTGCGGCGGCAGCATCGGAGGTCTCGACGTTGGGGGTCCCAGTTCTGGAGGTCCATCATCGTCCAGGCCCAGGAGGAAAGCCAAGCACGGCTCTGGATCTGGATCCACAACCAGTTCCCCGGTACACCCCCAGTCCCTGAGTCTGACTCTGGGACGCTCCCTGCCCGTTCACAAGAGCCCCAGCCTGGATGAGAGCCTGAAGGGCTCCATGCTTCTCTCTCTGCCCCCCAAAGAGTCCGGAACCATGTGGACCAAACACAGAGACACAGTACAGGCCACCACCCCAGTCACACCTGTCACCCCCACTGCCGACGCCCCCTGGTACTTCGGGGCTGAAGAGGTTGGAGAAGGAGGGATGGAACTAGGAGGAGACGTAGGAGGAGGGGTGGAACTAGGAGGAGATGTAGGAGGAGGGGTGGAACTAGGAGGAGACGTAGGAGGAGGGGTGGAAGTGCGATTCGGAAGCAGCTCTGCATATGTGGCGTTCGGTTGTAGCGAGGGGGTGCGGCTACGGGAGAAAGTGCAGCGGGACAAAAGGGCATCGTCGTCATCAGCGCCATTACAGAGGGACTCCTCAACGCCCGTCGCCAACGGGACGGCCTCCAACAGCACCGAGAAGCAGTTCAAGCGGCGCAGCTGTCAGATGGAGTTTGAGGAGGGCATCTCCGAGACACGTTCCCGGGAGGAGCTGGAGAAGATGGGGAAGCAGTCCAGCTTCTCTGGCAGCATGGAGATCATCGAGGTGTCCTGACTAACCGCACTCCTGACCACAACCGGCCCACGCAGGGAGGAGGGGAAACGGACCTGAAGGAGGAGGGAGGACAGAGGGGGGAAATTTACGCTCCCCAAACAGACCGTGTTAAAGACTCAAACTCTGAGAAGACAGAAACATCAGAGAGATTCCGGGAGTCCCTTATCTAGCTAGTGTTCCTGGACTAGACATGGGGTTCAGCAGGCTGTCGATTTCCTAGGTTACATTTACAGTACTATCAACCAAAGCTCTGAAGAGAACAACTACGGGGAAAGACGGAGAGCTATGGGGCACTGACACTGAACTATGAACTGTGAACTATTTCCTCTGTATGGTGTCAGTTAAAGAAAAACAGATCCAGGGGCAAATCTCAAACAACACCCATATAGTGCACTACTTTTGGCCAAAAGTCACCAAAAGTATAGTGCTATTTTCGTTATTGGGTATCATTTGAGACATAGCTAAGTGCTTTCCTCCCAAAGACTTCAATCCCCAGCATGCCTCAGTCTGCCCCTCCCTTCATTTCAAAGACTTCAGCCCCAGAGAACCACAACCCCCAGCATGGCTCAGTCTGCCCCTCCCTTCATTACAAAGACTTAGAAAGAGCTCTGTACCCCAGAAACACACCACAGCACAATGCAGAGAGAGACTATTCAGACTCTCCTAAGAGTCTATACCGGTGGTACTGCATCAAAACAATGACGAATCCTCCATGTTGGCGTGTCAGCCCATCATGGTTTACAAAGACTTTGCAGTTTAAGAGGACTCATAGTGACTGATAAAGACTGGCATTGTATTTTCCCGCAATACTCGTCTGCTTCCTTGTTTCCAGTGTTTAACAGTGTGACGTGACTGTTGGGGCGGTGGGGAGGAGAGGAGTTAGGTCTAAGTTACGCCCTCCCTGTAGTGGAGTTCAGTACTCGCATGTCTCACTCCACACCCCCCAAGTATACCCCACCCCAGCCTCTCAGAGCATGCTCCAGGGTGGCTGGCGACAGACAGACAAATACTATATATACTATATGAATATATATATAGCGATTTTAATGGACTTTTAATCAAAAACAAAAAATCTCAGTTCTGGTTGTAATTTATTTGATCTGTTCATTCTGGTAATGAGAAATAATAGAATGTTTTGTGGACTTTTTTCTTTTCCTTCGTTAATCTCAGTTTTTGTTGTATGGTATTTATGAAACACATACAACCACACACTCATGCACACACAAACTCATGCACACACACACTCATGCACACAAAACTACAAGCAAGCAATATGTGCTGTTCCTTGTTTGGAGGAAGAGTGATGTATTTTGGGTTTCATCTGACGTTGAAATGCACTTTTCTGTTCCTCTTCAAAAACGAGTATCCCATCCACTTCCTAAGAGGGTACCAACATACTCTAACCCAGGGGTGGGAAAACTACAGCTCATTCAATCCGGCCCATGGGAGGTTTCAGTATTAAACAACTAACAAAATGGGGGGCAAATTATTATTTGGGGTTTAAAAACTACTCTAGGCCACACTTGAATGTCTAAAACTAGATAAAATGTTTGTAGAAATTATAATAGACCTGTATATTTTCAAATAACTGCCCTTTTTCTGGCCCCGAAATTGATTTTGACAAACAAATCGGTTCCCAAATCTTCTGTGCTACCCTCAGTTGAATTTCTAAATCTTGATGTGGCCTTCGAGCCAAAATGTTTGCCCACCCCTGCTCTTACCTCTGGTGACATCACCAGATGTGTGGTATTGTGAAGAACAGTCCCTATGAGCATGAAAACATTGAATTTACATTGAAAAGATGTTGAAAATACTTATTTTTGGTTGAAAATATGTTAAATATGTATTTGTGGTTGAAAATACGTTGAAAATAGGTATTTTCAACATCTTATGTTCACCGAGATGACTCTTCAGTTGAGTGTAATTAAGATGTTATTTCTTGTGATTGTGGGCTCCTACAGTTAGTGCATCTCCTGGGAGATGGTTACTGTGTGTGAGTGAGAATGAAGAACCTTATTCAACCCAGTACTAAAGAGCAAGGACTGTTGATTTCTCCAGGGCTCATGACAACAACTACCGGTATATGCAAGTAGATCCACACAGTTGACAATGTTAGAGACATCCACCTAACACACTGCTAAACTCACTCTGTTGGCTAGTTTCCAAATAGACCCACCCACACACACACAGAACTGAACTGTGTTGGGATATGAGAGAAGCCCATAGCTGAAACAAATCCCCTCCACACATACACACACAGACACTTATAGTCACACACAAAGATATACCACCACCTTTCGTTTGTTCTCAGGGGATCTTTCAGTGAGCCAAGCCTGGCGCAGGGTACACAATTGCTTGCACATCAGCACAATGCATGTCACTCCCTCACTATCTCTATCAGTCTATCGCTCTCACTCTCTTATTTTCCAAAGGTTTGATAAAAACAAAACAAAACGGAAGGGATGAAACTAGAACGTGATTCAGAAGTGAATAAATGAATGCTATTGCTCTGCTGGTGCGAGATTGTCTATTTATTTATGATGTACGTATATGTGTTTTTTTCTTTTCCTTTGGTTAGCTTTTCTCTATTGTGACCTTTGACCTGTACCTTTGTGCTGCTGTAAGGTCAGACCTGGATTTCCTGTGTTCAGTTTTCTGAGGCTTTCCTTCTAGTCTCTTAATTTTTAAAAGATGTCGTTATAATTATTTAAAAACATGTTAAGAGAAGATGCAGGCTGTCCCAATTGCTATAATTGTTGGTATTGATGTATTATTATTATTATTGTTGTTATGTTGTGTAAATAGCAAGGTATCTAAGAATATTGATGAATTTAGGTACATTTTTTAAATAAAATCCTGATACCTTAGGCTGCTTGACGCAAAATACCTCAGGTTTTTCCTTCCTTGTACATGTTTTGTGAAAATGAGACAAAAATACAAAAATGACAAAATATGAACTGTTCTCTGTCTCTGTTTTGGTTTTAGGTGAGTCCGTCTTGGGCTGGTGGTCCACATGGGATAATTGCAGGACAAAACAGCCATACAGGCTGGCATATGGATAAATACCAAGCCATACAGCCTGGCATATGGATAAAAACCAAGCCATACAGGCTGGCATATGGATAAATACCAAGCCATACAGCCTGGCATATGGATAAAAACCAAGCCATACAGGCTGGCATATGGATAAAAACCAAGCCATACAGCCTGGCATATGGATAAAAACCAAACCATACAGCCTGGCATATGGATAAAAACCAAGCCATACAGGCTGGCATATGGATAAAAACCAAGCTACACAGGCTGGCATATGGATGAAAACCAAGCCATACAGCCTGGCATATGGATAAAAACCAAGCCATACAGGCTGGCATATGGATAAATACCAAGCCATACAGCCTGGCATATGGATAAAAACCAAGCCATACAGGCTGGCATATGGATAAATACCAAGCCATACAGCCTGGCATATGGATAAAAACCAAGCCATACAGGCTGGCATATGGATAAAAACCAAGCCATACAGGCTGGCATATGGATAAAAACCAAGCCATACAGCCTGGCATATGGATAAAAACCAAGCCATACAGGCTGGCATATGGATAAAAACCAAGCCATACAGCCTGGCATATGGATAAAAACCAAACCATACAGCCTGGCATATGGATAAAAACCAAGCCATACAGGCTGGCATATGGATAAAAACCAAGCTACACAGGCTGGCATATGGATAAAAACCAAGCCATACAGCCTGGCATATGGATAAAAACCAAGCCATACAGGCTGGCATATGGATAAAAACCAAGCCATACAGCCTGGCATATGGATAAAAACCAAACCATACAGCCTGGCATATGGATAAAAACCAAGCCATACAGGCTGGCATATGGATAAAAACCAAGCTACACAGGCTGGCATATGGATAAAAACCAAGCCATACAGCCTGGCATATGGATAAAAACCAAGCCATATAGCCTGGCATATGGATAAAAACCAAGCCATACAGGCTGGCATATGGATAAAAACCAAGCTACACAGGCTGGCATATGGATAAAAACCAAGCCATACAGGCTGGCATATGGATAAAAACCAAGCCATACAGGCTGGCATATGGATAAAAACCAAGCCATACAGCCTGGCATATGGATAAAAACCAAGCCATACAGCCTGGCATATGGATAAAAACCAAGCCATACAGGCTGGCATATGGATAAAAACCAAGCCATACAGCCTGGCATATGGATAAAAACCAAGCCATACAGGCTGGCATATGGATAAAAACCAAGCCATACAGGCTGGCATATGGATAAAAAAAAGCATTTGGCTTGACAAACTTTATCTCTTAGGGGAAATTTAGCTTGGACATCATAGCTAGACTATCACAACAATACATGAAATCCACATGATCAAATAGATACTGGAGCCCATATACATTACATAAAATACACATACAGTTGAAGTCTGAAGTTTACATTCACCTTAGCCAACTACATTTAAACTCAGTTTTTCACAATTCCTGACATTTAATCCAAGTATAAATTCCCTGTCTTAGGTCAGTTAGGATCACCACTTTATTTTAAGAATGTGAAATGTCAGAATAATAGTAGAGGGAATGATTTATTTCAGCTTTTATTTCTTTCATCACATTCCCAGTGTGTCAGAAGTTTACATACACTCAAATAGTATTTGGTAGCATTGCCTTTAAATTGTTTAACTTGGGTCAAACGTTTTGGATAGCCTTCCACAAGCTTCCCACAATAAGTTGGGTGAATTTTGGCCCATTCCTCCTGACAGAGCTGGTGTAACTGAGTCAGGTTTGTAGGCCTCCTTGCTTGCACATGCTTTTTCAGTTCTGCCCACACATTTTCTATAGGATTGAGGTCGGGGCTTTGTGATGGCCACTCCAATACCTTGACTTTGTTGTCCTTGAACCATTTTGCCACAACTTTGGAAGTATGCTTGGGGTCATTGTCCATTTGGAAGACACATTTGCGACCAAGCTTTAACTTCCTGACTAATGTCTTGAGATGTTGCTTCAATATATCCACATAATTTTGGATAACATGATGCTGCCACCCCCGTGCCTCACATTTGGGATGGTGTTCTTTCGGCTTGCAAGCCTCACCCTTTTTCCTCCAAACATAACGATGGTCATTATGGCCAAACAGTTCTATTTTTGTTTCATCAGACCAGAGGACATTTCCCCAAAAAGTACTATCTTTGTCCCCATGTGCAGTTACAAACCGTAGTCTGGCTTTTTTATGGCGGTTTTGGAGCAGTGGCATCTTCGTTGCTGAGCGGTCTTTCAGGTTATGTCGATATAGGACTCGTGAAAATCTTGGCTCTCTCTAATTTTCTCCTTCTCTCTTTCTTTCTCTCGGAGGACCTGAGCCCTAGGACCATACGTCGGGACTACCGGCCGTGGTGACTCCTTGCTGTCCCCAGTCCGCCTGGCCTTGCTGCTATTCCAGTTTCAACTGTTCTGCCTGCGGTTATGGAACCCCTACCTGTCCCAGACCTGCTGTTTTCAACTCTTAATGATCGGCTATGAAAAGCCAACTGAGATTTATTCCTGATTATTATTTGACCATGCTTGTCATTTATGAACATTTTGAAAATCTTGGCTCTCTCTAATTTTCTCCTTCTCTCTTTCTTTCTCTCGGAGGACCTGGGCCCTAGGACCATGCGTCGGGACTGCCGCCCGTGGTGACTCCTTGCTGTCCCCAGTCCGCCTGGCCTTGCTGCTATTCCAGTTTCAGCTGTTCTGCCTGCGGTTATGGAACCGCCACCTGTCCCAGACCTGTTGTTTTTCAACTCTTGATGATCGGCTATGAAAAGCCAACTGAAAATTATTCAGGATTATTATTTGACCATGCTTGTCACTTATGAACATTTTTGAACATCTTGGCATAGTTCTGTTATAATCTCCACCCGGCACAGCCAGAAGAGGACTGGCCACCCCTCATAGCCTGGTTCCTCTCTAGGTTTCTTCCTAGGTTTTGGCCTTTCTAAGGAGTTTTTCCTAGCCACCGTGCTTCTACACCTGCATTACTAGCTGTTTGGGGTTTTAGGCTGGGTGTCTGTACAGCACTTCGAGATATTAGCTGATGTACGAAGGGCTATATAAAATAAAATTGATTGATTGATTGATGGTTTTACTGTGGATATAGATACTTTGTACCTGTTTCCTCCAGCATCTTCACAAGGTCCTTTGCTGTTGTTCTGGGATTGATTTGCACTTTTCGCACCAAAGTACATTCATCTCTAGGAGACAGAACGCGTCTCCTTCCTGAGCGGTATGACGGCTGCGGGGTCCATGGTGTTTATACTTGCATACTATTGTTTGTACAGATTAACATGGTACCTTCAGGCATTTCTAAATTGCTCCCAAGGATGAACCAGACTTGTGGAGGTCTACAATTAATTTATTTTGATTTCCATGATGTCAAGCAAAGAGGCTCTGAGTTTGAAGGTAGGCCTTCGAATACACCCACAGGTACACCTCCAATTGACTCAAATGATGTCAATTAGCCTATCAGAAGCTTCTAAAGCCATGACTTTCTGGAATTTTCCAAGCTGTTTAAAGGCACAGTCAACTTAATGTTAACTTCTGACCCACTGGAATTGTGATACAGTGAATTATAAGTGAAATAATCTGTTTGTAAACAATTGTTGGAAAAATGACTTGTGTCATGCACAAAGTAGATGTCCTAACCGACTTCCCAAAACTATAGTTTGTTCACAAGAAATGTGTGGAGTGGTTGAAAAACGAGTTTTAATGACTCCAACCTAAGTGTATGTAAACTTCCGACTTCAACTGTACAGTGCCTTCAGGAAGTATTCACACCCCTTGACTTTTTCCACATTTTGTTGAATTTAAATGGATTACATTGAGATTAAATTACTGGCCTACACACAATAGCCCGTAATTGTCACGCTTGCTCCCGCTCTCCCTCTCTAGTGCTCGAGGGCGCCAGACTGCCTATCTTTACACACACCTGTCCTCTTCGTTACGCGCACCAGCGCCTCATTGGACCCACCTGAACTCTATTATTATTTGATTGCCTTCCCTTTATCTGTCTGTTCCTCACGTTATTCCTTGTGTCAGCATTGATTTCGTTACTTTGTCCCGTCCAGGCGCTGTTTCTGTCCTGTTTTCAGCTTCGTGCCCTACAATAATGTCAAAGTGGAATTATGGTTTTTGATATACGACTAGATGTGCTTGTTTTGAGATCAAAGCGAGACCTGCATGTAGCCACGTGTGCACATTTGTTCACATTCTTTGCTAGTAAGTGAGTTATTTGCCCAGTTATATCTCATTTCTAGTCAGCAATAGGGGAAATGTTGCTTCCTTCAAGAGCACAAAATGTGTACATGTCTAGACATCTTTGAAAAGAAAGTCAGTTAAATAATTTTTTTCAATGTTTTAAAGCGGCAGTGCCGTATTTTGAGACATGTTTGAATAAGCTAAGTAGCCAATAGGCAGAGGGTAGCATAATGTGTCTGATTCTCTGTAATAATGGTATGGGAATAATAATTAATTTTATTTTGTAAAGTGCATCAAACAACAAAATATTTTCAGTCACCTCCAGTGGATAAACAGGTTAATGTCATGCCGAACATGTTTTTTTCAAAAGTCTCATGGAATGTAGGCCTACATCTTATTAAATAAACCTTTATTTAACTAGGCATTGAACACCACACATTGGCTGCCACTGTAGGCTGAATGATAGAACAGCTATAAGTTATGGGGTGCATTTTCTCCATTGTTTTTGATGGTAGGCCACTGATAGGCCTACATAGTGATCAAATAGCCACAACAGCCTACTTGGCCGCTGTTATAACTGTAACTTAAAGTGGGTACAGCCTCAGTGTTCACAGTAAATGCACGACAGTAGTTGCACAGAATCTTTACAACATTCAAATTTGCTCAGTGCCTACATTTTTTTGTTGTTGAGAGAACATTACTTACAGAGTTTAATGGCTGTGATGGGAGAAAACTGAGGATGGATCAACAACATTGAGGTTACTCAACAATACTTAGCTAAATGACAGAGTGAAATAAGGAAACCTGTACAGAATATAGCTACCACAGCATTCTGCAAACCATCTCAATTGGCTTGAGGTCAGGTGATTGTGGAGACCAGGTCAGCTGATGCAGCACTCCATCACTCTCCTTATTGGTCAAATAGCCACTTACACAGCCTGGAGGTGTGTTTGGTCATTGTCCTGTTGAAAAACAAATGATAGTCCCACTAAGCGCAAACCAGGTGGAATGGCGTATTGCTGCAGAATGCTGTGGTAGCCATGCTGGTTAAGTGTGACTTGAATTCGAAATAAATCACTGACAGTGTCACCAGCAAAGCACCGCCACACCATCACACCTCTTCCTCCATGCTTCACGGTGGGAACCACACATGCAGAGATCATCCGTTCACCTACTCTGCGTCTCACAAAGACACAGCGGTTGGACAGATTTCCACCGGTCTAATGTCCATTGCTCGTGTTTTTTGACCCAAGCGAGTCTCTTCTTCTTATTGGTGTCCTTTAGTAGCGGTTTCATTGCAGCAATTCGACCACGAAGGCTTGATTCACGAAGTCTCCTCTGAACAGTTGATGTTGAGATGTGTCTGTTACTTGAACTCTGTGAAGTATTTATTTGGGCTGAAATTTCTGGGGTTGGTAACTCTAATGAACTTATCCTCTGCAGCAGAGGTAACTGTGGGTCTTCCTTTCCTGTGGCGGTCCTCATGAGAGCCAGTTTCATCATAGCACTTGATGGTTTTTGCGACTGCACTTGAAGAAACTTTCACAGTTCTTGACATTTTCCGGATTGACTGACTTTCATGCCTTAAAGTATGAAGGTCAGACCCCTACCATGTCACAACACAACTGACTGGCTCAAACGCAATAAGAAGGAAATTAATTCCACAAATGAACCTTTAACAAGGCATACCTGTTCATTGAAATGCATTCCAGGTGACTAACTCATGAAGGTGGTTGAGAGAATGCCAAGAGTGTGTAAAGCTGTCATGAAGGGTGGCTACTTTGAATAATTTGTTTAACACTTTTTTGGTTACTATATGATTCCATATGTGTTATTTCATAGTGTTGATGTCTTCACTATTATTATACAACGTAGAAAATAGTACCAGTACCAGTCAAAAATAAACTTTTGACTGTTACTGTATATTGACTCAAGGGGTTGAATACTAATATACTCAAGATATATTAATGTTTTGTTTTTCATAATATTTTTTTTTACAAATATTTGAATTTTGCTTCCACTTTGACATTAGAAAGTATTTTGTGTAGGTCGTGGTCCAAAAATTACAATTAAATCCATTTGAATCCCATCTTGTAACACAACAAAATGTGGAAAAGGTCAAGGGGTGTGAATATTTACTGAAGGCACTGTACAGTACATCACATTCTCATAATAGAATAACACCTGGCAAGGTATAATGCTAGGGTTATTAGCATAGTCCAGGGGAATTCTATGGCTCTGTCCCATGTGAAAGAGAGAGAGACAGAGGGAGAGAGACCACCAGTCACAGGGTCCCAGGAGAGAGAGGGAGAGAGACCACCAGTCACAGGGTCCCAGGAGAGAGAGGGAGAGAGACCACCAGTCACAGGGTCCCAGGAGAGAGAGGGAGAGAGACCACCAGTCACAGGGTCCCAGGAGAGAGAGGGAGAGAGACCACCAGTCACAGGGTCCCAGGAGAGAGAGGGAGAGAGACCACCAGTCACAGGGTCCCAGGAGAGAGAGGGAGAGAGACCACCAGTCACAGGGTCCCAGGAGAGAGAGGGAGAGAGACCACCAGTCACAGGGTCCCAGGAGAGAGAGGGAGAGAGACCACCAGTCACAGGGTCCCAGGAGAGAGAGGGAGAGAGACCACCAGTCACAGGGTCCCAGGAGAGAGAGGGAGAGAGACCACCAGTCACAGGGTCCCAGGAGAGAGAGGGAGAGAGACCACCAGTCACAGGGTCCCAGGAGAGAGAGGGAGAGAGACCACCAGTCACAGGGTCCCAGGAGAGAGAGGGAGAGAGACCACCAGTCACAGGGTCCCAGGAGAGAGAGGGAGAGACCACCAGTCACAGGGTCCCAGGAGAGAGAGGGAGAGAGACCACCAGTCACAGGGTTCCAGGAGAGAGAGGGAGAGAGATTTGCATGTCGTTACAACACTGTATATAGCCTTATGACAAAAAAAAATCACTTTTGTTTATGATATATTTCACTTCCTTTGGAAATGTAAACATATGTTTCCCATGCCAATAAAGCTATTTGAGAAAGAGACAGACAGAGAGGGAGAGAGAGACAGAAAGGGAGAGATAGACAGAGAGGGAGAGACAGAGAGAGAAAGGGAGAGAGACAGAGAGAGAGAGAGTGAGAGTTAGAGAGTGAGAAAGAGGGAGAGAGAGAGTGAGAGAAAGAGAGAGAGAGAGAGAGAGAGAGAGAGACCACACCAAGAGGACCTACACTCAGACCACAGCATCACCAGCCACACCCTATATAGGCCCCCCCATATCAGACCTATGCCCCTTATGCCCACCCCATACCCCCCGCCCCTGCGGCAAGGACCTCAACATGACAGCAGGACAACCCCAACAATTACACCCGCCCAAGCACCATCCTGCGACCTAAGAGGAATGTATAAGATGCTCAACATGCTCTGCTCACAACTACTCTGATGGTCCAGGCTTAAACTACACAAAAACAACACTAGATACACAAAGCTTTTACAATCTCATCCTGAAAAGTACAAGGTCTGAAGTAATCTGCCTTTGGCCTAAAGAGCAGGAACCAATAATTCATCAAAGAAATTGGAAATACAGACATTGTCATCCTACAAGAAACATGGTGTAAAGGAGACAGATCCACAGGTTGCCCTCTATGTTTCAGAGAGCTGGTGGTCCCATCCACCAAACGACCAGGTGTGAAACAGGGAAGAGACTCGGGGGTATGCTAATTTGGAGACCTAGCAGACCTAACCCAGGCTATTAAATTAGTCAAAACAGGAACATTTTACATCTGCTAGAAATTAATAAGGAAATTATCTCAACAAAGAAAAATGTCCACGTGTGCTACTTATATCCCCCCGATAGAATCCCCACATTTTAACGATGATAGCTTCTCCATCCCAGAGGGGGAGATCAACAATTTCCAGGCTTAGGGACATGTACTACTCTGTGGCAACCTAAATGCCAGAACTGGACAACAACCCGACACCTTCAGCTCACAGGGGGACAAACACCTACCTGGAGGTGACAGCATTCCCTGCCCCATATTCCCCCTAGACACAACTATAACCAACAAAAACTGCTCAGAACTCCTGCAGCTCTGTCGGATGCTGAGTATGTACATAGTCAATGGTAGGCTTCGAGGGGACTGCTATGGTAGGTACACCTATAGCTCATCTCTTGGCAGTAGTACTGTCGACTACTTTATCACTGACCTCAACCCAGAGTCTCTTAGAGTGTTCATACTCAGTCCACTGACACTCCTTTCAGATCACAGCAAAATCACAGTCTACTTGAACAGAGCAATACTCAATCCTGAGGCATCAAAGCCAAAGGAACTGAGTAATATTAAGAAATGCTATAGATGGAAGTAAAGTAGTGTGGAGCAATGTAATTGAAGAATCCATAGAATCTAACCACTTCTGGGAAAATTGGAAAACAAACAAGACGAAGAGTTATCTATCCAAAAGAGATGGATGAACCACATCTTCAATTCTTTTGGTTCTAAAAAAACTAACAGCAAATCCATATACATGATCAAATACAAATCTTAGAATCAACTATTAAAGAGTACCAGAACTATACTCAAACTCTTCAACATTATCCTCACTGCAGGTATTTTCCCCGATATTTGGAACCAGGGATTGATCACACCAATCTATAAAAATGGAGACAAATTTGACCCAAATAATTACAGAGGAATTTGCGTTAACAGCAACTTGGGGAAAATTCTCTGCAGTATTATAAATAGCAGACTACATAATTTCCTTGGCGAACACAACGTCCTGAGCAGAAGCCAGATTGGATTTCTAAAACATTATTGTACAACAGACCACATTTACACCCTCCACACTCTAATTGATAAACAAGTTAACCAAAACAAAGGCAAAATCTACTCGTGTTTTGTAGATTTCAAGAAAGCATTTGATTCAATTTGGCACGAAGGTCTTTTTATAAACTAATAGAAAGTGGTATTGGAGGGAAAACATATGATTTTATTAAATCAATGTACACTAAAAACAAATGTGCGGTTAAAATTGGCAACAAGCAAACAGACTTCTTCTCTCAGGGGCGGGGAGTGAAACAGGGCTGCCCAATAAGTCCAACATTATTTAACATCTACATTAATGAATTGGCAAAAACATTAGAAGAATCGGCAACACCTGGTATCACCCTACATAACACTGGAATCAAGTGTCTGCTGTACACAAATGACCTGGTGCTGCTGTCTCCCATTAAAGAGGGGTTACAGCAGCACCTAGATCGTCTTCACAGGTTCTGTCAGACCTGGGCTCTGACCGTTAACCTAAAAACAACAAATATAATGATATTCCAAAAAAGGTCCGGAAATAAGGATGACAAATATAAATTCTATTTGGACACAGTTCTATTAGAACACACCAAAAACTACACATATCTAGGACTAAATATCAGCAACACAGGTAGCTTTCACATGGCTGTGAATGAGCTGAGAGACAAAGCAAGAAGAGCATTCTATGCCATTAAAAGGAACATCAAAATCGAAATTCCAATTAGAATCTGGCTCAAATTTTTTCAATCAGTTATAGAACCAATTGCTCTATATGGCAGTGAAGTATGGGGTCCACTCTCTAATAATGAATTTACTAAATGGGCCAAACATCCAATTGAAATATTGCATGCAGAGTTTTGCAAGACTGTATTGCAAGTACAAAGAAAAACTCCAAATAACGCATGTAGGGCAGAATTGGGCCAATAACCCCTCCTCATTCGAATAGAAAAAAGAGCCATCACATTTTACAACCATCTAAAAACAAGTGACCCCAAAACATTCCATCACACAGCTCTACAATGTCAAGAGATGAAACCAGAGAAGAGTCCCCTCAGCCAGCTGGTTCTGAGGCTCAGTTCACCAACCCAAACCAACCCCATAGAGCCTCATGACAGCCCTCAGAAAATCTGGCCCAACCAAATCATCACAAAACAAAAATAAAAATATATCACCTATTGGAAAGACACCACAAAAAATCTAAGTAAACTTCAATGCTATTTGGCTCTAAACAGACAGTACATGGTGGCAGACTATCTGACCACCGTGACTGATAGAAAACTGAGGAAAACATTGACTAGGTACAGACTCAGTGAGCACAGTCTGGCTATAGAGACCAGTCGTCACAGACAAACCTGGCTGCCCAGAGAGGACAGGCTGTGCTCACTCTGCTCCAGGGGAGAGGTAGAGACAGAGCTGCATTTCCTATTACACTGTGACAAATACTCAGACCTAAGAGAATATTTCTTTTACAAAATTATAATTCAATACAAAGAATTTGAAACTATAAAAGATGAAGAAAAAATCTAATATTTATTGGGTGAAAAGCCAAAATGTGCAGTTTTGGCAGCCAAATATGTGTCCTCCTGCCACAACCTGAGGGACAGCCAGTGAAAAGTGCAAAGTAATGTTGATAATATTTCCCATCTTGTTTTGTTTTGTCTTTCGTACCAGGTCATGTGTCTTCTCAGTCATGTTGACACTGGTCTACTACTGTTGCTTTAATGTATTGTTGTTCTGATTAATATTGTTGTTGTAGTTGTTGTTAATGGTAATCCCATGTCCACTACTACTATTATTATTGCTGTTGGTCCCACCATTTATTTATATATAAATATATATATATTTTGTATATATTTACATATATATTTGATTTTAATTTTTCGATATGTATACTTTGACAATGTAAGTAATAATGAACTTGCCATGTCAATAAAGTCAATTGAATTGAATTGAGAGAGAGAGAGAGAGAGAGAGAGAGAGAGAGAGAGAGAGAGAGAGAGAGAGAGAGAGAGATATGCAGAGAGAGAGAGACAGAAAGGGCGGTAGAGAGACCATGTCACTGTGGATTGTCTCTGTAGTTCTCTCCTTTGATCGGTTCATTGTCTGTGTTATTTCGCTCTCTCTCTCGCACGCACACACGCACGCACGCACGAACGCACGCACACACACACACACGATACATCTACACACACACACACACACACACACACACGATACATCTACACACACACACACACACACACACGATACATCTACACACACACACACACACACACGATACATCTACACACATGCCTCTGGCCAAATGTGACAGAAATTCACTCCGTTGTTTCCCTGTTGCCTCTCGTTATCTTCCAGCGATGTGCACAGTGATGGGAGGAGGGTTGGACCGTTGGATGGGTGAAGTGTTTGCCCAATGATGTGATGTGTTTGAATAGTGATTACCTTCAGGGGATGAGAGAAGCGAGAGAGAATGTGAGAAGGTATATTTCAATGTGTGTGTTAGAGAGAGAAAAAGAGGAAGGTATTTTGCCGTCAGCAGATCAATGGCACCAATTCATCACCAGCATCTCTGTATGAATTGAATGGTTGAATGAGACAACAACAGCCCTTTTGGTTTCATGATGTCATGAATCTCAGAACACCTTCTATTACACCATCAACATAAAGTATGCAATGTAACTATAGCGTGTGTTCTGAGCAGAAAAGCCTGTATTATGGATTTTCAGGGATTTCCCCAGGAAAGACTATGTTATTCGACTATATTAATCTGACAACGCTTTGTAGGCTACCTCAGAAATATCAGCTGTCTAAGGCCTATCCTAACTGTCTGATTGCCAGATTGTGGGTATTCAACTTGTATGTTTTGCTAGCTGCTACACATGTGCACATAAGACAAAGGTTTACACTGCACTGTACAGTACTCTATCAGCTAAATGTCAGTGAGTCTTTTCCATGCGTGTATTGGATCAGCGGATCGTACTGCCTACAGTATGTCTATGCGTCTATCTCTTTCTCAGGGTGCCCTTGGTGAGTATTAAGATCTGCTCGCTAATACACCTTAAACAGGTCACATCACCTCGCGTTCGGCTGAGGTCTGCATTATGAGACAATATGAGAACGTTCTTAACATACTTGGACACATCACACTGTCAGACCCATCTGATATTTTTGAACACTATTGTTGATGAGCTACTGTCGATGGATGAAAAAAAACAGAATATAAGAACAGAAGACAGTTTAATTGAGTATACAGAAAAATCTGTTTGAATGTGTGCATGTGTGTGTCCTCCTCCTCCCAGTGGTTGATGGGTACCAGACGCGGCCATGCTGAGTGCCGGCCTGGCGCCTGATCCCAAGCCTTATATATGGAAACTGTTAGGAGCGTTACGTCAGCACGGCATTCCACACTTTTCCACTCTCACGCACGCACGCACGCACGCACGCACGCACGCACGCACGCACACAGAGGTAACTAGGCTTACACACACATACTATCTCTGTTCGTAGCGTAACGTCAGCACGGCATTCCACACTTTTCCACTGGCCGGCCAGAGTGAGCGATTCCAAAATGGATTTATTTTCCTCTTGTCCTTATATGACCCTAACTCTGAATGCCTTCATTCTTCATCTCTCCTCCCTCTTTCTCTCCTGCTTCGTTCTTCTCTTTCTCTCTTCTCTCTGTTTGTCTGTCTTGTTTCAATTCTCTCATTCTCTCCTAGTTTGTCTCTTTCTGTGTGTCTTTCTCTCACGTTCTCTTCACAAAAGGAAATGCAGCCTAGGCAGTGCCTCAGTATGGTTAGAGGGAGCCTGAGACCTGCATAATATGCCACGCTTTATTTAAATAAACTTCCATATGTATCTTCTCACATCCCTTAGAAATATATGCCATTTAGCGGACACTTTTAACCAAAGCAACTTACAGTCACACATACATTCGGTCCTGAGGATCAAACCCATTACCCTGGTGTTGCAAGTGCCTTGCTCTACCAGTGGAGCTACAGAGAGCCGCATGTAGAGGGTCAGTAATGCTGCAAACACATGGATGACTGCAGAATGTAGTGGATCTGTGACCTGCAGATAGAATGCAATCCCTGGCTCACTGCTGTGTGGCTGTTCTGCAAAGCTTCATCCGTCCTAATGCAGTTAGTGTTGTCATGGTCACCTGTGTATTACAAACTGTAGCTCTTCCTACGGTGAGCGAGAGGTGACATTTAAGGCTCTATTCAATCCGTATTACGGAAGTTCAGAGTTACAGCGTGATTTAAATTTAAATTACGCTGCGTTAGCGGAGACTGCATTCTTGGTAAACGCTGCATATGTCGGCTCAATCGGAAATTACCTTTACATTTAGAAAAGACTGTTCCCTTAGACTGCAAACAGTGGAAATGGATTCCAAACAAAGGATGCAGGAGAGGCTTATGTGCTAATGCACAATATATCTTAAAAAAGTTGATTACGTTTGTTTCATTCATACTCATAACCAACCAGTGATTGATTCATCGTGAACTTCATTCAGATTTTGTCCGATGTCTTTATTTGATTAGGGGTCAAATAACTCAAGCATAGATTGGTAACGTTTTTTTCTAATTTGGCACACAGAAACTAAAGGCCATGACTACCTTGTTCAAAAAGAATGGCACCGATTGGCCTATAGGTGGCGCTGTTATAAGCAGTCTCACTTAAACCCTCATATCCGTTGCCCCGTTTGACCGAGAGACTTGAAACTTTGTATGTAGGTGTCTTTCCTCATGCTGAACAAATTTGCCTCAAGGACCCATAAGGTCCGTCAGGATAGATTTTCCACCATCTTGGACATTTTGGAAAACCTTTGAAAACCTTTTTCTCATGAACCATGAGATGCTAATGCTTAAAATAATCATGAAAAATCTTCTTCTCGTGAACTAAAAGTCAGATTCACTCCAAATGTGGTCTTTGGATTCATCACAAAAGTCCCTAAAGAGATTGAGATGGCCACGCTATACCAGTAAATATTAACACATACGCTAAAATATGTATCCTTTTTATTGAATCTTTATTTGATCAGTGAGTCATACTGAGACCACAGTCTCTTTTACAGACAAGCCCTGAATTACATAAACTACGTAAATACACACACCAAAATATAAATACAAAATGCAGAAAGAAAAACAGCATCATAAAGAACAAAACCATTCATCAGTAATAAGGTCCTCAATCAGCTTTCGGACACATCACATTTAACAACATTTTGAAGACTGTTCCACAAATATGGTGCAAGAAAACTAAAATCCGATTGTGGAAAGCTCTTAGAGACTTACCCAGAAAGACTTGCAGTTGTAATCGCTGCCAAAGGTGCTTCTACAAAGTATTGACTCAGGGGTTGATAAAAACAACATGTTTTCACTTTGTCATTATGGGGTATTGTGTGTACTGTAGATGGGTGAGAAAAAATGGATTGAATCCATTTTGTATTCAGGCTGTATCACAACAAAATGTGAAACAAGTCAAGGGGTATGAATACTTTCTGAAGGCACTGTATGTACATTGTATACAGAATTGCAATCGCAATGAACAGGTTCCTCTATTTTAATGAATCAAACGGATCAATTATGTTACAATTGACTAGGTCTACAGTACAGTGAGATGGATTTGCTCTGCCCATTGACCAGCTCATGTTTGCCATGCGTAACTTAATGCTGCCACCTACTGTTGGCTGTGAGTCAAACTCACCATCTCCCATATTACAATTTGGTGAAGGTGAAAAACAATCAATAGTTGTGTTCTAAAAGTCAAAATAGACACGGACTGCATTTATTTCATTTGTCCTCGGGTTACAAGAGATGCCCAGGGGAGAGAGAGAGAGAGACAGAGAGAGAGAGAGACACAGAGAGAGAGAGAGAGAGAGAGAGAGAGAGAGAGAGAGAGAGAGAGAGAGACACAGAGAGAGAGAGAGAGAGAGAGAGAGAGAGAGAGAGAGAGAGAGAGAGAGAGACAGAGAGAGAGAGAGAGAGACAGAGAGAGAGAGAGACACAGAGAGAGAGAGAGAGAGAGAGAGAGAGAGAGAGAGAGAGAGAGAGAGAGAGAGAGAGAGAGAGAGAGAGAGAGAGAGAGAGAGAGAGAGAGAGAGAGAGAGAGAGAGAGAGAGAGAGAGAGAGAGAGAGAGAGACAGAGAGAGAGAGAGAGAGAGAGAGACACAGAGAGAGAGAGAGACACAGAGAGAGAGAGAGACACAGAGAGAGAGACAGAGACAGAGACAGAGACAGAGACAGAGAGAGAGAGAGAGAGAGAGAGAGAGAGAGAGAGAGAGAGAGAGAGAGAGAGAGAGAGAGAGAGAGAGAGAGAGAGAGAGAGAGAGAGAGAGAGAGAGAGACACAGAGAGAGAGACAGAGACAGAGACAGAGACAGAGACAGAGAGAGAGAGAGAGAGAGAGAGAGAGAGAGAGAGAGAGAGAGAGAGAGAGAGAGAGAGAGAGAGAGAGACAGAGAGAGAGAGAGAGAGAGAGAGAGAGAGAGAGAGAGAGAGAGAGAGAGAGAGAGAGAGAGAGAGAGAGAGAGAGAGACAGAGAGAGAGAGAGACACAGAGAGAGAGACAGAGACAGAGACAGAGACAGAGACAGAGAGAGAGAGAGAGAGAGAGAGAGAGAGAGAGAGAGAGAGAGAGAGAGAGAGAGAGAGAGAGAGAGAGAGAGAGAGAGAGAGAGAGAGAGAGAGAGAGAGAGAGAGAGAGAGAGAGAGAGAGAGACAGAGAGAGAGACAGAGACAGAGAGTGAATGGTGCATGTGTGGGAGTGAGAATGTGTGTGTTTCTCTCTGTACCGTCTGAGTGTACTCTCAAAGCGCTGACTAAAGCAGCTGGGCATGCTGACGCCTGTCTCTCAAATGGTGTGCCGCTGGTCCAGACTGAGACAGCACTCTGCCCCATGCAGCTCGACCCTATCAGCACGCTCACTGTTACACTGTTACTGTATCCATCAGCACATATCAGTGCATAGACCAGCCCCAGCTCTATACCCAGCCCCAGCTCTATACCCCAGCTCCAACTCTATACCCCTGCCCCAACTCTATTCCCCAGCTCCATCTCTCTACCCAGCCCCAGCTCTATACCCCAGCCCCAGCTCTATACCCCAGCCCCAACTCTATACCCCTGCCCCAACTCTATTCCCCAGCTCCATCTCTCTACCCAGCCCCAGCTCTATACCCCAGCCCCAGCTCTATACCCCAGCCCCAACTCTATACCCCAGCCCCAACTCTATACCCCAGCCTCAACTCTATACCCAGCCCCATCTCTCTGCCCAGCCCCAGCTCTATACCCCAGCCCCAACTCTATACCCCAGCCCCAACTTTATACCCCAGCCCCAACTCTATACCCCAGCCTCAACTCTCTACCCAGCCCCAGCCCATTACCCCAGCCCCAACTCTATACCCCAGCCCCAACTCTATACCCCAGCCTCAACTCTATACCCAGCCCCATCTCTCTACCCAGCCCCAGCTCTATACCCCAGCCCCAACTCTATACCCCAGCCCCAACTCTATACCCCAGCCCCAACTCTATACCCCAGCCCCAGCTCTATACCTCAGCCCCAACTCTATACCTCAGCACCAACTCTATACCCCAACCCCAAGTCTATACCCCAGCCCCAACTCTATTCCCAGCCCCAGCTCTCTACCCAGCCCCAGCTCTCTACCCAGCCCCAGCTCTATACCCATCCTCAGCTCTATACCCAGCCCCAGCTCTCTACCCAGCCCCAGCTGTATACCCCAGCCCCAGCTCTCTACCCAGCCCCAACTCTATTCCCAGCCCCAGCTCTCTACCCAGCCCCAGCTCTCTACCCAGCCCCAGCTCTATACCCAGCCCCAGCTCTCTACCCAGCCCCAGCTCTATACCCAGCCCCAGCTCTCTACCCAGCCCCAGCTCTCTACCCAGCCCCAGCTGTATACCCAGCCCCAGCTCTCTACCCAGCCCCAGCTGTATACCCAGCCCCAGCTCTCTACCCAGCCCCAGCTCTCTACCCAGCCCCAGCTCTCTACCCAGCCCCAGCTCTCTACCCATCCCCAGCTCTCTACCCAGCCCCAGCTCTCTACCCAGCCCCAGCTCTATACCCATCCCCAGCTCTCTACCCAGCCCCAGCTCTCTACCCATCCCCAGCTCTATACCCATCCCCAGCTCTCTACCCATCCCCAGCTCTCTACCCAGCCCCAGCTCTATACCCAGCCCCAGCTCTCTACCCAGCCCCAGCTCTCTACCCAGCCCCAGCTCTCTACCCAGCCCCAGCTCTCTACCCAGCCCCAACTCTCTACCCAGCCCCAACTCTATTCCCAGCCCCAGCTCTCTAACCAGCCCCAGCTCTATACCCAGCCCCAGCTCTCTACCCAGCCCCAGCTCTCTACCCAGCCCCAGCTCTCTACCCAGCCCCAGCTCTCTACCCAGCCCCAACTCTATTCCCAGCCCCAGCTCTCTACCCAGCCCCAGCTCTCTACCCAGCCCCAGCTCTCTACCCATCCCCAACTCTATTCCCAGCCCCAGCTCTCTACCCATCCCCAGCTGTATACCCAGCCCCAGCTCTCTACCCAGCCCCAGCCCCAGCTCTCTACCCAGCGCCAGCTCTCTACCCAGCCCCAGCTCTATACCCATCCCCAGCTCTCTACCCATCCCCAGCTCTCTACCCATCCCCAGCTCTCTACCCATCCCCAGCTCTCTACCCAGCCCCAGCTCTCTACCCATCCCCAGCTCTCTACCCATCCCCAGCTCTCTACCCAGCCCCAGCTCTCTACCCATCCCCAGCTCTCTACCCATCCCCAGCTCTCTACCCATCCCCAGCTCTCTACCCAGCCCCAGCTCTCTACCCATCCCCAGCTCTCTACCCAGCCCCAGCTCTCTACCCATCCCCAGCTCTCTACCCATCTCCAGCTCTCTACCCAGCCCCAGCTCTCTACCCATCCCCAGCTCTCTACCCAGCCCCAGCTCTATACCCAGCCCCAGCTTTCTACCCAGCCCCAGCTCTCTACCCATCCCCAGCTCTCTACCCAGCCCCAGCTCTCTACCCATCCCCAGCTCTCTACCCATCCCCAGCTCTCTACCCATCCCCAGCTCTCTACCCATCCCCAGCTCTCTACCCAGCCCCAGCTCTCTACCCAGCCCCAACTCTATTCCCAGCCCCAGCTCTCTACCCAGCCCCAACTCTATTCCCAGCCCCAACTCTCTACCCAGCCCCAACTCTATTCCCAGCCCCAGCTCTCTACCCAGCCCCAGCTCTCTACCCAGCCCCAGCTCTCTACCCAGCCCCAACTCTATTCCCAGCCCCAGCTCTCTACCCAGCCCCAACTCTATTCCCAGCCCCAGCTCTCTACCCAGCCCCAGCTCTCTACCCATCCCCAACTCTATTCCCAGCCCCAGCTCTCTACCCATCCCCAGCTGTATACCCAGCCCCAGCTCTCTACCCAGCCCCAGCCCCAGCTCTCTACCCAGCCCCAGCTCTCTACCCAGCCCCAGCTCTCTACCCATCCCCAGCTCTCTACCCAGCCCCAGCTCTCTACCCATCCCCAGCTCTCTACCCATCCCCAGCTCTCTACCCAGCCCCAGCTCTCTACCCATCCCCAGCTCTCTACCCATCCCCAGCTCTCTACCCAGCCCCAGCTCTCTACCCATCCCCAGCTCTCTACCCATCCCCAGCTCTCTACCCATCCCCAGCTCTCTACCCAGCCCCAGCTCTATACCCAGCCCCAGCTCTCTACCCAGCCCCAGCTCTCTACCCATCCCCAGCTCTCTACCCAGCCCCAGCTCTCTACCCATCCCCAGCTCTCTACCCAGCCCCAGCTCTATACCCATCCTCAGCTCTATACCCAGCCCCAGCTCTCTACCCAGCCCCAGCTGTATACCCCAGCCCCAGCTCTCTACCCAGCCCCAACTCTATTCCCAGCCCCAGCTCTCTACCCAGCCCCAGCTCTCTACCCAGCCCCAGCTCTATACCCAGCCCCAGCTCTCTACCCAGCCCCAGCTCTATACCCAGCCCCAGCTCTCTACCCAGCCCCAGCTCTCTACCCAGCCCCAGCTGTATACCCAGCCCCAGCTCTCTACCCAGCCCCAGCTGTATACCCAGCCCCAGCTCTCTACCCAGCCCCAGCTCTCTACCCAGCCCCAGCTCTCTACCCAGCCCCAGCTCTCTACCCATCCCCAGCTCTCTACCCAGCCCCAGCTCTCTACCCAGCCCCAGCTCTATACCCATCCCCAGCTCTCTACCCAGCCCCAGCTCTCTACCCATCCCCAGCTCTATACCCATCCCCAGCTCTCTACCCATCCCCAGCTCTCTACCCAGCCCCAGCTCTATACCCAGCCCCAGCTCTCTACCCAGCCCCAGCTCTCTACCCAGCCCCAGCTCTCTACCCAGCCCCAGCTCTCTACCCAGCCCCAACTCTCTACCCAGCCCCAACTCTATTCCCAGCCCCAGCTCTCTAACCAGCCCCAGCTCTATACCCAGCCCCAGCTCTCTACCCAGCCCCAGCTCTCTACCCAGCCCCAGCTCTCTACCCAGCCCCAGCTCTCTACCCAGCCCCAACTCTATTCCCAGCCCCAGCTCTCTACCCAGCCCCAGCTCTCTACCCAGCCCCAGCTCTCTACCCATCCCCAACTCTATTCCCAGCCCCAGCTCTCTACCCATCCCCAGCTGTATACCCAGCCCCAGCTCTCTACCCAGCCCCAGCCCCAGCTCTCTACCCAGCCCCAGCTCTCTACCCAGCCCCAGCTCTATACCCATCCCCAGCTCTCTACCCATCCCCAGCTCTCTACCCATCCCCAGCTCTCTACCCATCCCCAGCTCTCTACCCAGCCCCAGCTCTCTACCCATCCCCAGCTCTCTACCCATCCCCAGCTCTCTACCCAGCCCCAGCTCTCTACCCATCCCCAGCTCTCTACCCATCCCCAGCTCTCTACCCATCCCCAGCTCTCTACCCAGCCCCAGCTCTCTACCCATCCCCAGCTCTCTACCCAGCCCCAGCTCTCTACCCATCCCCAGCTCTCTACCCATCTCCAGCTCTCTACCCAGCCCCAGCTCTCTACCCATCCCCAGCTCTCTACCCAGCCCCAGCTCTATACCCAGCCCCAGCTTTCTACCCAGCCCCAGCTCTCTACCCATCCCCAGCTCTCTACCCAGCCCCAGCTCTCTACCCATCCCCAGCTCTCTACCCATCCCCAGCTCTCTACCCATCCCCAGCTCTCTACCCATCCCCAGCTCTCTACCCAGCCCCAGCTCTCTACCCAGCCCCAACTCTATTCCCAGCCCCAGCTCTCTACCCAGCCCCAACTCTATTCCCAGCCCCAACTCTCTACCCAGCCCCAACTCTATTCCCAGCCCCAGCTCTCTACCCAGCCCCAGCTCTCTACCCAGCCCCAGCTCTCTACCCAGCCCCAACTCTATTCCCAGCCCCAGCTCTCTACCCAGCCCCAACTCTATTCCCAGCCCCAGCTCTCTACCCAGCCCCAGCTCTCTACCCATCCCCAACTCTATTCCCAGCCCCAGCTCTCTACCCATCCCCAGCTGTATACCCAGCCCCAGCTCTCTACCCAGCCCCAGCCCCAGCTCTCTACCCAGCCCCAGCTCTCTACCCAGCCCCAGCTCTCTACCCATCCCCAGCTCTCTACCCAGCCCCAGCTCTCTACCCATCCCCAGCTCTCTACCCATCCCCAGCTCTCTACCCAGCCCCAGCTCTCTACCCATCCCCAGCTCTCTACCCATCCCCAGCTCTCTACCCAGCC
>NC_092091.1:13672071-13702071 GCF_045679555.1 Salvelinus alpinus | reverse complement strand
TAGTCAGAGCAGATCGTCGGGGGCCAGAACATACTAATAAAAATGTGCAACCAGCAAATTGACGACAAGTCAGCACAAAAAGAGATGGTTTTTTAAAATAACATAATAATTTAATATCTTGATTACATTGAGACATGATCATGTCTCTCTTTTATTTGTAGGAACAGATTGCCTGAATTGAAATATATTTATAAATTATTTATTGGTGAATGACAGTCTTTTTGAACCAAAATAAATCACTTGCGGACAGTTTTGGCCCACGGGGTGTGCCTTGCTGACTCCTGCTCTATTCTCTAGTCTAAATGACTAGATTTACTCATACTCATCCCTCCTCATCCCTTCTCATCAAACCTCACCCCTCCACACTCCTCCGCACCCTCCTCATCCCTCTCTCCTCTCTCTCCTCTCTCTCTCTCTCCTCCGCACCCTCCCCCTCTCTCTCTCTCCTCCGCACCCTCATCATCCCTCTCTCCTCTCTCCTCTCTCTCTCTCCCTAGTGATGAATGCAGGAGGCTGGAACCAGGTAGGTCTGTAGACATGAGTAATGTGGCAAGACTGACTCACACACTCAGACGTCAGACACTCAGACGTCAGGCTTCAGTGTGGAGACATCCATGACACACATGCACACACAAATGCACTGTGTAACTGGTAATACAGACAATCTGATCCCCATGGTGCACCACAGTGTGCTTTTTCTTATCCTGAGGAGTAGACCTTGCAGGCAGGCAGTGTGGACAGAGTATGGATCTGTCTGTGAACAATGACCTCTGAGGGCTTACAGTAACACTAACCATTAGCAGGGCACTTCCACTAATGCCAATGTCCCTTTGTGTATCTGGCTGTTTATATGATACATTGTGTATCTGGCTGTTTATATGATACATTGTGTAGCTGGCTGTTTATATGATACATTGTGTATCTGGCTGTTTATATGTTACATTGTGTAGCTGGCTGTTTATATGATACATTGTGTAGCTGGCTGTTTATATGATACATTGTGTAGCTGGCTGTTTATATGTTACATTGTGTATCTGGCTGTTTATATGTTACATTGTGTATCTGGCTGTTTATATGATACATTGTGTATCTGGCTGTTTATATGTTACATTGTGTATCTGGCTGTTTATATGATACATTGTGTATCTGGCTGTTTATATGATACATTGTGTAGCTGGCTGTTTATATGATACATTGTGTATCTGGCTGTTTATATGTTACATTGTGTATCTGGCTGTTTATATGATACATTGTGTATCTGGCTGTTTATATGATACATTGTGTAGCTGGCTGTTTATATGATACATTGTGTATCTGGCTGTTTATATGTTACATTGTGTAGCTGGCTGTTTATATGATACATTGTGTAGCTGGCTGTTTATATGATACATTGTGTATCTGGCTGTTTATATGTTACATTGTGTATCTGGCTGTTTATATGTTACATTGTGTAGCTGGCTGTTTATATGATACATTGTGTAGCTGGCTGTTTATATGATACATTGTGTAGCTGGCTGTTTATATGATACATTGTGTATCTGGCTGTTTATATGTTACATTGTGTATCTGGCTGTTTATATGTTACATTGTGTAGCTGGCTGTTTATATGATACATTGTGTATCTGGCTGTTTATATGTTACATTGTGTATCTGGCTGTTTATATGATACATTGTGTAGCTGGCTGTTTATATGATACATTGTGTATCTGGCTGTTTATATGTTACATTGTGTAGCTGGCTGTTTATATGTTACATTGTGTATCTGGCTGTTTATATGATACATTGTGTATCTGGCTGTTTATATGATACATTGTGTATCTGGCTGTTTATATGTTACATTGTGTATCTGGCTGTTTATATGATACATTGTGTATCTGGCTGTTTATATGATACATTGTGTATCTGGCTGTTTATATGATACATTGTGTATCTGGCTGTTTATATGATACATTGTGTATCTGGCTGTTTATATGTTACATTGTGTAGCTGGCTGTTTATATGATACATTGTGTAGCTGGCTGTTTATATGATACATTGTGTAGCTGGCTGTTTATATGATACATTGTGTATCTGGCTGTTTATATGTTACATTGTGTAGCTGGCTGTTTATATGATACATTGTGTAGCTGGCTGTTTATATGATACATTGTGTAGCTGGCTGTTTATATGATACATTGTGTAGCTGGCTGTTTATATGATACATTGTGTAGCTGGCTGTTTATATGTTACATTGTGTATCTGGCTGTTTATATGATACATTGTGTATCTGGCTGTTTATATGATACATTGTGTATCTGGCTGTTTATATGTTACATTGTGTATCTGGCTGTTTATATGATACATTGTGTATCTGGCTGTTTATATGATACATTGTGTATCTGGCTGTTTATATGATACATTGTGTATCTGGCTGTTTATATGTTACATTGTGTATCTGGCTGTTTATATGATACATTGTGTAGCTGGCTGTTTATATGTTACATTGTGTATCTGGCTGTTTATATGTTACATTGTGTATCTGGCTGTTTATATGTTACATTGTGTAGCTGGCTGTTTATATGTTACATTGTGTAGCTGGCTGTTTATATGTTACATTGTGTATCTGGCTGTTTATATGATACATTGTGTATCTGGCTGTTTATATGTTACATTGTGTATCTGGCTGTTTATATGATACATTGTGTAGCTGGCTGTTTATATGATACATTGTGTATCTGGCTGTTTATATGTTACATTGTGTATCTGGCTGTTTATATGTTACATTGTGTAGCTGGCTGTTTATATGTTACATTGTGTATCTGGCTGTTTATATGATACATTGTGTATCTGGCTGTTTATATGATACATTGTGTATCTGGCTGTTTATATGATACATTGTGTATCTGGCTGTTTATATGATACATTGTGTATCTGGCTGTTTATATGTTACATTGTGTATCTGGCTGTTTATATGATACATTGTGTATCTGGCTGTTTATATGATACATTGTGTAGCTGGCTGTTTATATGATACATTGTGTATCTGGCTGTTTATATGATACATTGTGTATCTGGCTGTTTATATGATACATTGTGTATCTGGCTGTTTATATGTTACATTGTGTATCTGGCTGTTTATATGATACATTGTGTAGCTGGCTGTTTATATGATACATTGTGTAGCTGGCTGTTTATATATTACATTGTGTATCTGGCTGTTTATATGATACATTGTGTATCTGGCTGTTTATATGATACATTGTGTATTTGGCTGTTTATATGTTACATTGTGTATCTGGCTGTTTATATGATACATTGTGTAGCTGGCTGTTTATATGATACATTGTGTAGCTGGCTGTTTATATGATACATTGTGTATCTGGCTGTTTATATGTTACATTGTGTATCTGGCTGTTTATATGTTACATTGTGTATCTGGCTGTTTATATGTTACATTGTGTAGCTGGCTGTTTATATGATACATTGTGTATCTGGCTGTTTATATGTTACATTGTGTAGCTAGCTGTTTATATGATACATTGTGTAGCTAGCTGTTTATATGATACATTGTGTAGCTGGCTGTTTATATGATACATTGTGTATCTGGCTGTTTATATGTTACATTGTGTATCTGGCTGTTTATATGATACATTGTGTAGCTGGCTGTTTATATGTTACATTGTGTATCTGGCTGTTTATATGATACATTGTGTATCTGGCTGTTTATATGATACATTGTGTAGCTGGCTGTTTATATGTTACATTGTGTAGCTAGCTGTTTATATGTTACATTGTGTATCTGGCTGTTTATATGTTACATTGTGTAGCTAGCTGTTTATATGATACATTGTGTAGCTGGCTGTTTATATGATACATTGTGTATCTGGCTGTTTATATGATACATTGTGTAGCTGGCTGTTTATATGTTACATTGTGTAGCTAGCTGTTTATATGTTACATTGTGTATCTGGCTGTTTATATGTTACATTGTGTATCTGGCTGTTTATATGTTACATTGTGTAGCTGGCTGTTTATATGATACATTGTGTATCTGGCTGTTTATATGATACATTGTGTATCTGGCTGTTTATATGATACATTGTGTATCTGGCTGTTTATATGTTACATTGTGTAGCTGGCTGTTTATATGATACATTGTGTATCTGGCTGTTTATATGATACATTGTGTATCTGGCTGTTTATATGTTACATTGTGTATCTGGCTGTTTATATGATACATTGTGTATCTGGCTGTTTATATGTTACATTGTGTATCTGGCTGTTTATATGATACATTGTGTATCTGGCTGTTTATATGATACATTGTGTAGCTGGCTGTTTATATGATACATTGTGTATCTGGCTGTTTATATGTTACATTGTGTATCTGGCTGTTTATATGATACATTGTGTATCTGGCTGTTTATATGATACATTGTGTAGCTGGCTGTTTATATGATACATTGTGTATCTGGCTGTTTATATGTTACATTGTGTAGCTGGCTGTTTATATGATACATTGTGTAGCTGGCTGTTTATATGTTACATTGTGTATCTGGCTGTTTATATGTTACATTGTGTATCTGGCTGTTTATATGTTACATTGTGTAGCTGGCTGTTTATATGATACATTGTGTAGCTGGCTGTTT
Organism: Salvelinus alpinus; assembly: GCF_045679555.1. Classification (NCBI taxonomy): domain Eukaryota; kingdom Metazoa; phylum Chordata; class Actinopteri; order Salmoniformes; family Salmonidae; genus Salvelinus; species Salvelinus alpinus. Next base: position 13,697,443 of record NC_092091.1, on the reverse strand, counting down.
ATATGATACATTGTGTAGCTGGCTGTTTATATGTTACATTGTGTATCTGGCTGTTTATATGTTACATTGTGTATCTGGCTGTTTATATGTTACATTGTGTAGCTGGCTGTTTATATGATACATTGTGTATCTGGCTGTTTATATGTTACATTGTGTATCTGGCTGTTTATATGATACATTGTGTAGCTGGCTGTTTATATGATACATTGTGTATCTGGCTGTTTATATGTTACATTGTGTAGCTGGCTGTTTATATGTTACATTGTGTATCTGGCTGTTTATATGATACATTGTGTATCTGGCTGTTTATATGATACATTGTGTATCTGGCTGTTTATATGTTACATTGTGTATCTGGCTGTTTATATGATACATTGTGTATCTGGCTGTTTATATGATACATTGTGTATCTGGCTGTTTATATGATACATTGTGTATCTGGCTGTTTATATGATACATTGTGTATCTGGCTGTTTATATGTTACATTGTGTAGCTGGCTGTTTATATGATACATTGTGTAGCTGGCTGTTTATATGATACATTGTGTAGCTGGCTGTTTATATGATACATTGTGTATCTGGCTGTTTATATGTTACATTGTGTAGCTGGCTGTTTATATGATACATTGTGTAGCTGGCTGTTTATATGATACATTGTGTAGCTGGCTGTTTATATGATACATTGTGTAGCTGGCTGTTTATATGATACATTGTGTAGCTGGCTGTTTATATGTTACATTGTGTATCTGGCTGTTTATATGATACATTGTGTATCTGGCTGTTTATATGTTACATTGTGTATCTGGCTGTTTATATGTTACATTGTGTATCTGGCTGTTTATATGTTACATTGTGTAGCTAGCTGTTTATATGATACATTGTGTAGCTGGCTGTTTATATGTTACATTGTGTATCTGGCTGTTTATATGATACATTGTGTATCTGGCTGTTTATATGATACATTGTGTATCTGGCTGTTTATATGTTACATTGTGTATCTGGCTGTTTATATGATACATTGTGTATCTGGCTGTTTATATGATACATTGTGTATCTGGCTGTTTATATGATACATTGTGTATCTGGCTGTTTATATGTTACATTGTGTATCTGGCTGTTTATATGATACATTGTGTAGCTGGCTGTTTATATGTTACATTGTGTATCTGGCTGTTTATATGTTACATTGTGTATCTGGCTGTTTATATGTTACATTGTGTAGCTGGCTGTTTATATGTTACATTGTGTAGCTGGCTGTTTATATGTTACATTGTGTATCTGGCTGTTTATATGATACATTGTGTATCTGGCTGTTTATATGTTACATTGTGTATCTGGCTGTTTATATGATACATTGTGTAGCTGGCTGTTTATATGATACATTGTGTATCTGGCTGTTTATATGTTACATTGTGTATCTGGCTGTTTATATGTTACATTGTGTAGCTGGCTGTTTATATGTTACATTGTGTATCTGGCTGTTTATATGATACATTGTGTATCTGGCTGTTTATATGATACATTGTGTATCTGGCTGTTTATATGATACATTGTGTATCTGGCTGTTTATATGATACATTGTGTATCTGGCTGTTTATATGTTACATTGTGTATCTGGCTGTTTATATGATACATTGTGTATCTGGCTGTTTATATGATACATTGTGTAGCTGGCTGTTTATATGATACATTGTGTATCTGGCTGTTTATATGATACATTGTGTATCTGGCTGTTTATATGATACATTGTGTATCTGGCTGTTTATATGTTACATTGTGTATCTGGCTGTTTATATGATACATTGTGTAGCTGGCTGTTTATATGATACATTGTGTAGCTGGCTGTTTATATATTACATTGTGTATCTGGCTGTTTATATGATACATTGTGTATCTGGCTGTTTATATGATACATTGTGTATTTGGCTGTTTATATGTTACATTGTGTATCTGGCTGTTTATATGATACATTGTGTAGCTGGCTGTTTATATGATACATTGTGTAGCTGGCTGTTTATATGATACATTGTGTATCTGGCTGTTTATATGTTACATTGTGTATCTGGCTGTTTATATGTTACATTGTGTATCTGGCTGTTTATATGTTACATTGTGTAGCTGGCTGTTTATATGATACATTGTGTATCTGGCTGTTTATATGTTACATTGTGTAGCTAGCTGTTTATATGATACATTGTGTAGCTAGCTGTTTATATGATACATTGTGTAGCTGGCTGTTTATATGATACATTGTGTATCTGGCTGTTTATATGTTACATTGTGTATCTGGCTGTTTATATGATACATTGTGTAGCTGGCTGTTTATATGTTACATTGTGTATCTGGCTGTTTATATGATACATTGTGTATCTGGCTGTTTATATGATACATTGTGTAGCTGGCTGTTTATATGTTACATTGTGTAGCTAGCTGTTTATATGTTACATTGTGTATCTGGCTGTTTATATGTTACATTGTGTAGCTAGCTGTTTATATGATACATTGTGTAGCTGGCTGTTTATATGATACATTGTGTATCTGGCTGTTTATATGATACATTGTGTAGCTGGCTGTTTATATGTTACATTGTGTAGCTAGCTGTTTATATGTTACATTGTGTATCTGGCTGTTTATATGTTACATTGTGTATCTGGCTGTTTATATGTTACATTGTGTAGCTGGCTGTTTATATGATACATTGTGTATCTGGCTGTTTATATGATACATTGTGTATCTGGCTGTTTATATGATACATTGTGTATCTGGCTGTTTATATGTTACATTGTGTAGCTGGCTGTTTATATGATACATTGTGTATCTGGCTGTTTATATGATACATTGTGTATCTGGCTGTTTATATGTTACATTGTGTATCTGGCTGTTTATATGATACATTGTGTATCTGGCTGTTTATATGTTACATTGTGTATCTGGCTGTTTATATGATACATTGTGTATCTGGCTGTTTATATGATACATTGTGTAGCTGGCTGTTTATATGATACATTGTGTATCTGGCTGTTTATATGTTACATTGTGTATCTGGCTGTTTATATGATACATTGTGTATCTGGCTGTTTATATGATACATTGTGTAGCTGGCTGTTTATATGATACATTGTGTAGCTGGCTGTTTATATGATACATTGTGTATCTGGCTGTTTATATGTTACATTGTGTATCTGGCTGTTTATATGATACATTGTGTATCTGGCTGTTTATATGATACATTGTGTAGCTGGCTGTTTATATGATACATTGTGTATCTGGCTGTTTATATGTTACATTGTGTAGCTGGCTGTTTATATGATACATTGTGTAGCTGGCTGTTTATATGATACATTGTGTATCTGGCTGTTTATATGTTACATTGTGTATCTGGCTGTTTATATGTTACATTGTGTAGCTGGCTGTTTATATGATACATTGTGTAGCTGGCTGTTTATATGATACATTGTGTAGCTGGCTGTTTATATGATACATTGTGTATCTGGCTGTTTATATGTTACATTGTGTATCTGGCTGTTTATATGTTACATTGTGTAGCTGGCTGTTTATATGATACATTGTGTATCTGGCTGTTTATATGTTACATTGTGTATCTGGCTGTTTATATGATACATTGTGTAGCTGGCTGTTTATATGATACATTGTGTATCTGGCTGTTTATATGTTACATTGTGTAGCTGGCTGTTTATATGTTACATTGTGTATCTGGCTGTTTATATGATACATTGTGTATCTGGCTGTTTATATGATACATTGTGTATCTGGCTGTTTATATGTTACATTGTGTATCTGGCTGTTTATATGATACATTGTGTATCTGGCTGTTTATATGATACATTGTGTATCTGGCTGTTTATATGATACATTGTGTATCTGGCTGTTTATATGATACATTGTGTATCTGGCTGTTTATATGTTACATTGTGTAGCTGGCTGTTTATATGATACATTGTGTAGCTGGCTGTTTATATGATACATTGTGTAGCTGGCTGTTTATATGATACATTGTGTATCTGGCTGTTTATATGTTACATTGTGTAGCTGGCTGTTTATATGATACATTGTGTAGCTGGCTGTTTATATGATACATTGTGTAGCTGGCTGTTTATATGATACATTGTGTAGCTGGCTGTTTATATGATACATTGTGTAGCTGGCTGTTTATATGTTACATTGTGTATCTGGCTGTTTATATGATACATTGTGTATCTGGCTGTTTATATGATACATTGTGTATCTGGCTGTTTATATGTTACATTGTGTATCTGGCTGTTTATATGATACATTGTGTATCTGGCTGTTTATATGATACATTGTGTATCTGGCTGTTTATATGATACATTGTGTATCTGGCTGTTTATATGTTACATTGTGTATCTGGCTGTTTATATGATACATTGTGTAGCTGGCTGTTTATATGTTACATTGTGTATCTGGCTGTTTATATGTTACATTGTGTATCTGGCTGTTTATATGTTACATTGTGTAGCTGGCTGTTTATATGTTACATTGTGTAGCTGGCTGTTTATATGTTACATTGTGTATCTGGCTGTTTATATGATACATTGTGTATCTGGCTGTTTATATGTTACATTGTGTATCTGGCTGTTTATATGATACATTGTGTAGCTGGCTGTTTATATGATACATTGTGTATCTGGCTGTTTATATGTTACATTGTGTATCTGGCTGTTTATATGTTACATTGTGTAGCTGGCTGTTTATATGTTACATTGTGTATCTGGCTGTTTATATGATACATTGTGTATCTGGCTGTTTATATGATACATTGTGTATCTGGCTGTTTATATGATACATTGTGTATCTGGCTGTTTATATGATACATTGTGTATCTGGCTGTTTATATGTTACATTGTGTATCTGGCTGTTTATATGATACATTGTGTATCTGGCTGTTTATATGATACATTGTGTAGCTGGCTGTTTATATGATACATTGTGTATCTGGCTGTTTATATGATACATTGTGTATCTGGCTGTTTATATGATACATTGTGTATCTGGCTGTTTATATGTTACATTGTGTATCTGGCTGTTTATATGATACATTGTGTAGCTGGCTGTTTATATGATACATTGTGTAGCTGGCTGTTTATATATTACATTGTGTATCTGGCTGTTTATATGATACATTGTGTATCTGGCTGTTTATATGATACATTGTGTATTTGGCTGTTTATATGTTACATTGTGTATCTGGCTGTTTATATGATACATTGTGTAGCTGGCTGTTTATATGATACATTGTGTAGCTGGCTGTTTATATGATACATTGTGTATCTGGCTGTTTATATGTTACATTGTGTATCTGGCTGTTTATATGTTACATTGTGTATCTGGCTGTTTATATGTTACATTGTGTAGCTGGCTGTTTATATGATACATTGTGTATCTGGCTGTTTATATGTTACATTGTGTAGCTAGCTGTTTATATGATACATTGTGTAGCTAGCTGTTTATATGATACATTGTGTAGCTGGCTGTTTATATGATACATTGTGTATCTGGCTGTTTATATGTTACATTGTGTATCTGGCTGTTTATATGATACATTGTGTAGCTGGCTGTTTATATGTTACATTGTGTATCTGGCTGTTTATATGATACATTGTGTATCTGGCTGTTTATATGATACATTGTGTAGCTGGCTGTTTATATGTTACATTGTGTAGCTAGCTGTTTATATGTTACATTGTGTATCTGGCTGTTTATATGTTACATTGTGTAGCTAGCTGTTTATATGATACATTGTGTAGCTGGCTGTTTATATGATACATTGTGTATCTGGCTGTTTATATGATACATTGTGTAGCTGGCTGTTTATATGTTACATTGTGTAGCTAGCTGTTTATATGTTACATTGTGTATCTGGCTGTTTATATGTTACATTGTGTATCTGGCTGTTTATATGTTACATTGTGTAGCTGGCTGTTTATATGATACATTGTGTATCTGGCTGTTTATATGATACATTGTGTATCTGGCTGTTTATATGATACATTGTGTATCTGGCTGTTTATATGTTACATTGTGTAGCTGGCTGTTTATATGATACATTGTGTATCTGGCTGTTTATATGATACATTGTGTATCTGGCTGTTTATATGTTACATTGTGTATCTGGCTGTTTATATGATACATTGTGTATCTGGCTGTTTATATGTTACATTGTGTATCTGGCTGTTTATATGATACATTGTGTATCTGGCTGTTTATATGATACATTGTGTAGCTGGCTGTTTATATGATACATTGTGTATCTGGCTGTTTATATGTTACATTGTGTATCTGGCTGTTTATATGATACATTGTGTATCTGGCTGTTTATATGATACATTGTGTAGCTGGCTGTTTATATGATACATTGTGTATCTGGCTGTTTATATGTTACATTGTGTAGCTGGCTGTTTATATGATACATTGTGTAGCTGGCTGTTTATATGTTACATTGTGTATCTGGCTGTTTATATGTTACATTGTGTATCTGGCTGTTTATATGTTACATTGTGTAGCTGGCTGTTTATATGATACATTGTGTAGCTGGCTGTTTATATGATACATTGTGTAGCTGGCTGTTTATATGTTACATTGTGTATCTGGCTGTTTATATGTTACATTGTGTATCTGGCTGTTTATATGTTACATTGTGTAGCTGGCTGTTTATATGATACATTGTGTATCTGGCTGTTTATATGTTACATTGTGTATCTGGCTGTTTATATGATACATTGTGTAGCTGGCTGTTTATATGATACATTGTGTATCTGGCTGTTTATATGTTACATTGTGTAGCTGGCTGTTTATATGTTACATTGTGTATCTGGCTGTTTATATGATACATTGTGTATCTGGCTGTTTATATGATACATTGTGTATCTGGCTGTTTATATGTTACATTGTGTATCTGGCTGTTTATATGATACATTGTGTATCTGGCTGTTTATATGATACATTGTGTATCTGGCTGTTTATATGATACATTGTGTATCTGGCTGTTTATATGATACATTGTGTATCTGGCTGTTTATATGTTACATTGTGTAGCTGGCTGTTTATATGATACATTGTGTAGCTGGCTGTTTATATGATACATTGTGTAGCTGGCTGTTTATATGATACATTGTGTATCTGGCTGTTTATATGTTACATTGTGTAGCTGGCTGTTTATATGATACATTGTGTAGCTGGCTGTTTATATGATACATTGTGTAGCTGGCTGTTTATATGATACATTGTGTAGCTGGCTGTTTATATGATACATTGTGTAGCTGGCTGTTTATATGTTACATTGTGTATCTGGCTGTTTATATGATACATTGTGTATCTGGCTGTTTATATGTTACATTGTGTATCTGGCTGTTTATATGTTACATTGTGTATCTGGCTGTTTATATGTTACATTGTGTAGCTAGCTGTTTATATGATACATTGTGTAGCTGGCTGTTTATATGTTACATTGTGTATCTGGCTGTTTATATGATACATTGTGTATCTGGCTGTTTATATGATACATTGTGTATCTGGCTGTTTATATGTTACATTGTGTATCTGGCTGTTTATATGATACATTGTGTATCTGGCTGTTTATATGATACATTGTGTATCTGGCTGTTTATATGATACATTGTGTATCTGGCTGTTTATATGTTACATTGTGTATCTGGCTGTTTATATGATACATTGTGTAGCTGGCTGTTTATATGTTACATTGTGTATCTGGCTGTTTATATGTTACATTGTGTATCTGGCTGTTTATATGTTACATTGTGTAGCTGGCTGTTTATATGTTACATTGTGTAGCTGGCTGTTTATATGTTACATTGTGTATCTGGCTGTTTATATGATACATTGTGTATCTGGCTGTTTATATGTTACATTGTGTATCTGGCTGTTTATATGATACATTGTGTAGCTGGCTGTTTATATGATACATTGTGTATCTGGCTGTTTATATGTTACATTGTGTATCTGGCTGTTTATATGTTACATTGTGTAGCTGGCTGTTTATATGTTACATTGTGTATCTGGCTGTTTATATGATACATTGTGTATCTGGCTGTTTATATGATACATTGTGTATCTGGCTGTTTATATGATACATTGTGTATCTGGCTGTTTATATGATACATTGTGTATCTGGCTGTTTATATGTTACATTGTGTATCTGGCTGTTTATATGATACATTGTGTATCTGGCTGTTTATATGATACATTGTGTAGCTGGCTGTTTATATGATACATTGTGTATCTGGCTGTTTATATGATACATTGTGTATCTGGCTGTTTATATGATACATTGTGTATCTGGCTGTTTATATGTTACATTGTGTATCTGGCTGTTTATATGATACATTGTGTAGCTGGCTGTTTATATGATACATTGTGTAGCTGGCTGTTTATATATTACATTGTGTATCTGGCTGTTTATATGATACATTGTGTATCTGGCTGTTTATATGATACATTGTGTATTTGGCTGTTTATATGTTACATTGTGTATCTGGCTGTTTATATGATACATTGTGTAGCTGGCTGTTTATATGATACATTGTGTAGCTGGCTGTTTATATGATACATTGTGTATCTGGCTGTTTATATGTTACATTGTGTATCTGGCTGTTTATATGTTACATTGTGTATCTGGCTGTTTATATGTTACATTGTGTAGCTGGCTGTTTATATGATACATTGTGTATCTGGCTGTTTATATGTTACATTGTGTAGCTAGCTGTTTATATGATACATTGTGTAGCTAGCTGTTTATATGATACATTGTGTAGCTGGCTGTTTATATGATACATTGTGTATCTGGCTGTTTATATGTTACATTGTGTATCTGGCTGTTTATATGATACATTGTGTAGCTGGCTGTTTATATGTTACATTGTGTATCTGGCTGTTTATATGATACATTGTGTATCTGGCTGTTTATATGATACATTGTGTAGCTGGCTGTTTATATGTTACATTGTGTAGCTAGCTGTTTATATGTTACATTGTGTATCTGGCTGTTTATATGTTACATTGTGTAGCTAGCTGTTTATATGATACATTGTGTAGCTGGCTGTTTATATGATACATTGTGTATCTGGCTGTTTATATGATACATTGTGTAGCTGGCTGTTTATATGTTACATTGTGTAGCTAGCTGTTTATATGTTACATTGTGTATCTGGCTGTTTATATGTTACATTGTGTATCTGGCTGTTTATATGTTACATTGTGTAGCTGGCTGTTTATATGATACATTGTGTATCTGGCTGTTTATATGATACATTGTGTATCTGGCTGTTTATATGATACATTGTGTATCTGGCTGTTTATATGTTACATTGTGTAGCTGGCTGTTTATATGATACATTGTGTATCTGGCTGTTTATATGATACATTGTGTATCTGGCTGTTTATATGTTACATTGTGTATCTGGCTGTTTATATGATACATTGTGTATCTGGCTGTTTATATGTTACATTGTGTATCTGGCTGTTTATATGATACATTGTGTATCTGGCTGTTTATATGATACATTGTGTAGCTGGCTGTTTATATGATACATTGTGTATCTGGCTGTTTATATGTTACATTGTGTATCTGGCTGTTTATATGATACATTGTGTATCTGGCTGTTTATATGATACATTGTGTAGCTGGCTGTTTATATGATACATTGTGTATCTGGCTGTTTATATGTTACATTGTGTAGCTGGCTGTTTATATGATACATTGTGTAGCTGGCTGTTTATATGTTACATTGTGTATCTGGCTGTTTATATGTTACATTGTGTATCTGGCTGTTTATATGTTACATTGTGTAGCTGGCTGTTTATATGATACATTGTGTAGCTGGCTGTTTATATGATACATTGTGTAGCTGGCTGTTTATATGTTACATTGTGTATCTGGCTGTTTATATGTTACATTGTGTATCTGGCTGTTTATATGTTACATTGTGTAGCTGGCTGTTTATATGATACATTGTGTATCTGGCTGTTTATATGTTACATTGTGTATCTGGCTGTTTATATGATACATTGTGTAGCTGGCTGTTTATATGATACATTGTGTATCTGGCTGTTTATATGTTACATTGTGTAGCTGGCTGTTTATATGTTACATTGTGTATCTGGCTGTTTATATGATACATTGTGTATCTGGCTGTTTATATGATACATTGTGTATCTGGCTGTTTATATGTTACATTGTGTATCTGGCTGTTTATATGATACATTGTGTATCTGGCTGTTTATATGATACATTGTGTATCTGGCTGTTTATATGATACATTGTGTATCTGGCTGTTTATATGAGACATTGTGTATCTGGCTGTTTATATGTTACATTGTGTAGCTGGCTGTTTATATGATACATTGTGTAGCTGGCTGTTTATATGATACATTGTGTAGCTGGCTGTTTATATGATACATTGTGTATCTGGCTGTTTATATGTTACATTGTGTAGCTGGCTGTTTATATGATACATTGTGTAGCTGGCTGTTTATATGATACATTGTGTAGCTGGCTGTTTATATGATACATTGTGTAGCTGGCTGTTTATATGATACATTGTGTAGCTGGCTGTTTATATGTTACATTGTGTATCTGGCTGTTTATATGATACATTGTGTATCTGGCTGTTTATATGTTACATTGTGTATCTGGCTGTTTATATGTTACATTGTGTATCTGGCTGTTTATATGTTACATTGTGTAGCTAGCTGTTTATATGATACATTGTGTAGCTGGCTGTTTATATGTTACATTGTGTATCTGGCTGTTTATATGATACATTGTGTATCTGGCTGTTTATATGATACATTGTGTATCTGGCTGTTTATATGTTACATTGTGTATCTGGCTGTTTATATGATACATTGTGTATCTGGCTGTTTATATGATACATTGTGTATCTGGCTGTTTATATGATACATTGTGTATCTGGCTGTTTATATGTTACATTGTGTATCTGGCTGTTTATATGATACATTGTGTAGCTGGCTGTTTATATGTTACATTGTGTATCTGGCTGTTTATATGTTACATTGTGTATCTGGCTGTTTATATGTTACATTGTGTAGCTGGCTGTTTATATGTTACATTGTGTAGCTGGCTGTTTATATGTTACATTGTGTATCTGGCTGTTTATATGATACATTGTGTATCTGGCTGTTTATATGTTACATTGTGTATCTGGCTGTTTATATGATACATTGTGTAGCTGGCTGTTTATATGATACATTGTGTATCTGGCTGTTTATATGTTACATTGTGTATCTGGCTGTTTATATGTTACATTGTGTAGCTGGCTGTTTATATGTTACATTGTGTATCTGGCTGTTTATATGATACATTGTGTATCTGGCTGTTTATATGATACATTGTGTAGCTGGCTGTTTATATGATACATTGTGTATCTGGCTGTTTATATGATACATTGTGTATCTGGCTGTTTATATGATACATTGTGTAGCTGGCTGTTTATATGTTACATTGTGTAGCTAGCTGTTTATATGTTACATTGTGTATCTGGCTGTTTATATGTTACATTGTGTAGCTAGCTGTTTATATGATACATTGTGTAGCTGGCTGTTTATATGATACATTGTGTATCTGGCTGTTTATATGATACATTGTGTAGCTGGCTGTTTATATGTTACATTGTGTAGCTAGCTGTTTATATGTTACATTGTGTATCTGGCTGTTTATACGATACATTGTGTATCTGGCTGTTTATATGATACATTGTGTATCTGGCTGTTTATATGTTACATTGTGTAGCTGGCTTTTTATATGATACATTGTGTATCTGGCTGTTTATATGATACATTGTGTATCTGGCTGTTTATATAATACATTGTGTATCTGGCTGTTTATATGATACATTGTGTATCTGGCTGTTTATATGTTACATTGTGTAGCTGGCTGTTTATATGATACATTGTGTATCTGGCTGTTTATATGATACATTGTGTATCTGGCTGTTTATATGATACATTGTGTAGCTGGCTGTTTATATGTTACATTGTGTATCTGGCTGTTTATATGATACATTGTGTAGCTGGCTGTTTATATGTTACATTGTGTAGCTGGCTGTTTATATGATACATTGTGTATCTGGCTGTTTATATGTTACATTGTGTAGCTGGCTGTTTATATGTTACATTGTGTAGCTGGCTGTTTATATGATACATTGTGTATCTGGCTGTTTATATGATACATTGTGTATCTGGCTGTTTATATGTTACATTGTGTATCTGGCTGTTTATATGTTACATTGTGTAGCTGGCTGTTTATATGTTACATTGTGTATCTGGCTGTTTATATGTTACATTGTGTAGCTAGCTGTTTATATGATACATTGTGTATCTGGCTGTTTATATGTTACATTGTGTATCTGGCTGTTTATATGTTACATTGTGTATCTGGCTGTTTATATGTTACATTGTGTAGCTGGCTGTTTATATGTTACATTGTGTATCTGGCTGTTTATATGTTACATTGTGTAGCTAGCTGTTTATATGATACATTGTGTATCTGGCTGTTTATATGTTACATTGTGTATCTGGCTGTTTATATGATACATTGTGTATCTGGCTGTTTATATGTTACATTGTGTATCTGGCTGTTTATATGTTACATTGTGTAGCTGGCTGCTTATATGTTACATTGTGTAGCTAGCTGCTTATATGTTACATTGTGTATCTGGCTGTTTATATGATACATTGTGTATCTGGCTGTTTATATGATACATTGTGTATCTGGCTGTTTATATGTTACATTGTGTAGCTGGCTGTTTATATGATACATTGTGTATCTGGCTGTTTATATGATACATTGTGTAGCTGGCTGTTTATATGATACATTGTGTATCTGGCTGTTTATATGTTACATTGTGTAGCTAGCTGTTTATATGTTACATTGTGTATCTGGCTGTTTATATGTTACATTGTGTAGCTGGCTGTTTATATGATACATTGTGTATCTGGCTGTTTATATGATACATTGTGTAGCTAGCTGTTTATATGTTACATTGTGTATCTGGCTGTTTATATGTTACATTGTGTAGCTGGCTGTTTATATGATACATTGTGTATCTGGCTGTTTATATGTTACATTGTGTATTTGGCTGTTTATATGTTACATTGTGTAGCTGGCTGTTTATATGTTACATTGTGTATCTGGCTGTTTATATGTTACATTGTGTAGCTGGCTGTTTATATGTTACATTGTGTATCTGGCTGTTTATATGTTACATTGTGTAGCTGGCTGTTTATATGATACATTGTGTATCTGGCTGTTTATATGATACATTGTGTATCTGGCTGTTTATATGTTACATTGTGTATCTGGCTGTTTATATGTTACATTGTGTAGCTGGCTGTTTATATGATACATTGTGTATCTGGCTGTTTATATGATACATTGTGTATCTGGCTGTTTATATGATACATTGTGTATCTGGCTGTTTATATGTTACATTGTGTATCTGGCTGTTTATATGTTACATTGTGTAGCTGGCTGTTTATATGTTACATTGTGTATCTGGCTGTTTATATGATACATTGTGTATCTGGCTGTTTATATGTTACATTGTGTAGCTAGCTGCTTATATGTTACATTGTGTATCTGGCTGTTTATATGATACATTGTGTATCTGGCTGTTTATATGATACATTGTGTATCTGGCTGTTTATATGTTACATTGTGTAGCTGGCTGTTTATATGATACATTGTGTATCTGGCTGTTTATATGATACATTGTGTAGCTGGCTGTTTATATGATACATTGTGTATCTGGCTGTTTATATGTTACATTGTGTAGCTAGCTGTTTATATGTTACATTGTGTATCTGGCTGTTTATATGTTACATTGTGTAGCTGGCTGTTTATATGATACATTGTGTATCTGGCTGTTTATATGTTACATTGTGTATCTGGCTGTTTATATGATACATTGTGTAGCTAGCTGTTTATATGTTACATTGTGTATCTGGCTGTTTATATGTTACATTGTGTAGCTGGCTGTTTATATGATACATTGTGTATCTGGCTGTTTATATGTTACATTGTGTATTTGGCTGTTTATATGTTACATTGTGTAGCTGGCTGTTTATATGTTACATTGTGTATCTGGCTGTTTATATGTTACATTGTGTAGCTGGCTGTTTATATGTTACATTGTGTATCTGGCTGTTTATATGTTACATTGTGTATCTGGCTGTTTATATGTTACATTGTGTAGCTGGCTGTTTATATGATACATTGTGTATCTGGCTGTTTATATGATACATTGTGTATCTGGCTGTTTATATGTTACATTGTGTATCTGGCTGTTTATATGTTACATTGTGTAGCTGGCTGTTTATATGATACATTGTGTATCTGGCTGTTTATATGATACATTGTGTATCTGGCTGTTTATATGATACATTGTGTATCTGGCTGTTTATATGTTACATTGTGTATCTGGCTGTTTATATGTTACATTGTGTAGCTGGCTGTTTATATGTTACATTGTGTATCTGGCTGTTTATATGATACATTGTGTATCTGGCTGTTTATATGATACATTGTGTATCTGGCTGTTTATATGTTACATTGTGTATCTGGCTGTTTATATGTTACATTGTGTATCTGGCTGTTTATATGTTACATTGTGTAGCTGGCTGTTTATATGATACATTGTGTATCTGGCTGTTTATATGATACATTGTGTATCTGGCTGTTTATATGTTACATTGTGTAGCTGGCTGTTTATATGATACATTGTGTATCTGGCTGTTTATATGATACATTGTGTATCTGGCTGTTTATATGATACATCGTGTAGCTAGCTGTTTATATGATACATTGTGTATCTGGCTGTTTATATGATACATTGTGTAGCTGGCTGTTTATATGTTACATTGTGTAGCTGGCTGTTTATATGTTACATTGTGTATCTGGCTGTTTATATGATACATTGTGTATCTGGCTGTTTATATGATACATTGTGTAGCTGGCTGTTTATATGATACATTGTGTAGCTGGCTGTTTATATGTTACATTGTGTAGCTAGCTGTTTATATGTTACATTGTGTAGCTGGCTGTTTATATGTTACATTGTGTAGCTGGCTGTTTATATGTTACATTGTGTAGCTGGCTGTTTATATGTTACATTGTGTAGCTAGCTGTTTATATGTTACATTGTGTAGCTGGCTGTTTATATGTTACATTGTGTAGCTAGCTGTTTATATGTTACATTGTGTATCTGGCTGTTTATATGTTACATTGTGTAGCTGGCTGTTTATATGATACATTGTGTATCTGGCTGTTTATATGTTACATTGTGTATCTGGCTGTTTATATGATACATTGTGTAGCTAGCTGTTTATATGTTACATTGTGTATCTGGCTGTTTATATGTTACATTGTGTATCTGGCTGTTTATATGATACATTGTGTATCTGGCTGTTTATATGTTACATTGTGTATTTGGCTGTTTATATGTTACATTGTGTAGCTAGCTGTTTATATGATACATTGTGTATCTGGCTGTTTATATGTTACATTGTGTATCTGGCTGTTTATATGTTACATTGTGTATCTGGCTGTTTATATGTTACATTGTGTAGCTGGCTGTTTATATGTTACATTGTGTATCTGGCTGTTTATATGTTACATTGTGTAGCTGGCTGTTTATATGTTACATTGTGTATCTGGCTGTTTATATGTTACATTGTGTAGCTAGCTGTTTATATGATACATTGTGTATCTGGCTGTTTATATGTTACATTGTGTATCTGGCTGTTTATATGATACATTGTGTATCTGGCTGTTTATATGTTACATTGTGTATCTGGCTGTTTATATGTTACATTGTGTAGCTGGCTGCTTATATGTTACATTGTGTAGCTAGCTGCTTATATGTTACATTGTGTATCTGGCTGTTTATATGATACATTGTGTATCTGGCTGTTTATATGATACATTGTGTATCTGGCTGTTTATATGTTACATTGTGTAGCTGGCTGTTTATATGATACATTGTGTATCTGGCTGTTTATATGATACATTGTGTAGCTGGCTGTTTATATGATACATTGTGTATCTGGCTGTTTATATGTTACATTGTGTAGCTAGCTGTTTATATGTTACATTGTGTATCTGGCTGTTTATATGTTACATTGTGTAGCTGGCTGTTTATATGATACATTGTGTATCTGGCTGTTTATATGTTACATTGTGTAGCTGGCTGTTTATATGATACATTGTGTAGCTAGCTGTTTATATGTTACATTGTGTATCTGGCTGTTTATATGTTACATTGTGTATCTGGCTGTTTATATGATACATTGTGTATCTGGCTGTTTATATGTTACATTGTGTATTTGGCTGTTTATATGTTACATTGTGTAGCTGGCTGTTTATATGTTACATTGTGTATCTGGCTGTTTATATGTTACATTGTGTAGCTGGCTGTTTATATGTTACATTGTGTATCTGGCTGTTTATATGTTACATTGTGTATCTGGCTGTTTATATGTTACATTGTGTAGCTGGCTGTTTATATGATACATTGTGTATCTGGCTGTTTATATGATACATTGTGTATCTGGCTGTTTATATGTTACATTGTGTATCTGGCTGTTTATATGTTACATTGTGTAGCTGGCTGTTTATATGATACATTGTGTATCTGGCTGTTTATATGATACATTGTGTATCTGGCTGTTTATATGATACATTGTGTATCTGGCTGTTTATATGTTACATTGTGTATCTGGCTGTTTATATGTTACATTGTGTAGCTGGCTGTTTATATGTTACATTGTGTATCTGGCTGTTTATATGATACATTGTGTATCTGGCTGTTTATATGATACATTGTGTATCTGGCTGTTTATATGTTACATTGTGTATCTGGCTGTTTATATGTTACATTGTGTATCTGGCTGTTTATATGTTACATTGTGTAGCTGGCTGTTTATATGATACATTGTGTATCTGGCTGTTTATATGATACATTGTGTATCTGGCTGTTTATATGTTACATTGTGTAGCTGGCTGTTTATATGATACATTGTGTATCTGGCTGTTTATATGATACATTGTGTATCTGGCTGTTTATATGATACATCGTGTAGCTAGCTGTTTATATGATACATTGTGTATCTGGCTGTTTATATGATACATTGTGTAGCTGGCTGTTTATATGTTACATTGTGTAGCTGGCTGTTTATATGTTACATTGTGTATCTGGCTGTTTATATGATACATTGTGTATCTGGCTGTTTATATGATACATTGTGTAGCTGGCTGTTTATATGATACATTGTGTAGCTGGCTGTTTATATGTTACATTGTGTAGCTAGCTGTTTATATGTTACATTGTGTAGCTGGCTGTTTATATGTTACATTGTGTAGCTGGCTGTTTATATGTTACATTGTGTAGCTGGCTGTTTATATGTTACATTGTGTAGCTAGCTGTTTATATGTTACATTGTGTAGCTGGCTGTTTATATGTTACATTGTGTAGCTAGCTGTTTATATGTTACATTGTGTATCTGGCTGTTTATATGTTACATTGTGTAGCTGGCTGTTTATATGATACATTGTGTATCTGGCTGTTTATATGTTACATTGTGTATCTGGCTGTTTATATGATACATTGTGTAGCTAGCTGTTTATATGTTACATTGTGTATCTGGCTGTTTATATGATACATTGTGTATCTGGCTGTTTATATGTTACATTGTGTATCTGGCTGTTTATATGATACATTGTGTATCTGGCTGTTTATATGTTACATTGTGTATTTGGCTGTTTATATGTTACATTGTGTATCTGGCTGTTTATATGATACATTGTGTATCTGGCTGTTTATATGTTACATTGTGTATTTGGCTGTTTATATGTTACATTGTGTAGCTGGCTGTTTATATGTTACATTGTGTATCTGGCTGTTTATATGTTACATTGTGTATCTGGCTGTTTATATGTTACATTGTGTAGCTGGCTGTTTATATGATACATTGTGTATCTGGCTGTTTATATGATACATTGTGTATCTGGCTGTTTATATGTTACATTGTGTATCTGGCTGTTTATATGTTACATTGTGTAGCTGGCTGTTTATATGATACATTGTGTATCTGGCTGTTTATATGATACATTGTGTATCTGGCTGTTTATATGATACATTGTGTATCTGGCTGTTTATATGTTACATTGTGTATCTGGCTGTTTATATGTTACATTGTGTAGCTGGCTGTTTATATGTTACATTGTGTATCTGGCTGTTTATATGATACATTGTGTATCTGGCTGTTTATATGATACATTGTGTATCTGGCTGTTTATATGTTACATTGTGTATCTGGCTGTTTATATGTTACATTGTGTATCTGGCTGTTTATATGTTACATTGTGTAGCTGGCTGTTTATATGATACATTGTGTATCTGGCTGTTTATATGATACATTGTGTATCTGGCTGTTTATATGTTACATTGTGTAGCTGGCTGTTTATATGATACATTGTGTATCTGGCTGTTTATATGATACATTGTGTATCTGGCTGTTTATATGATACATCGTGTAGCTAGCTGTTTATATGATACATTGTGTATCTGGCTGTTTATATGATACATTGTGTAGCTGGCTGTTTATATGTTACATTGTGTAGCTGGCTGTTTATATGTTACATTGTGTATCTGGCTGTTTATATGATACATTGTGTATCTGGCTGTTTATATGATACATTGTGTAGCTGGCTGTTTATATGATACATTGTGTAGCTGGCTGTTTATATGTTACATTGTGTAGCTAGCTGTTTATATGTTACATTGTGTAGCTGGCTGTTTATATGTTACATTGTGTAGCTGGCTGTTTATATGTTACATTGTGTAGCTGGCTGTTTATATGTTACATTGTGTAGCTAGCTGTTTATATGTTACATTGTGTAGCTGGCTGTTTATATGTTACATTGTGTAGCTAGCTGTTTATATGTTACATTGTGTAGCTGGCTGTTTATATGATACATTGTGTATCTGGCTGTTTATATGATACATTGTGTAGCTGGCTGTTTATATGATACATTGTGTAGCTAGCTGTTTATATGTTACATTGTGTAGCTGGCTGTTTATATGTTACATTGTGTATCTGGCTGTTTATATGATACATTGTGTAGCTGGCTGTTTATATGTTACATTGTGTAGCTGGCTGTTTATATGTTACATTGTGTATCTGGCTGTTTATATGTTACATTGTGTATCTGGCTGTTTATATGATACATTGTGTAGCTGGCTGTTTATATGTTACATTGTGTATCTGGCTGTTTATATGATACATTGTGTATCTGGCTGTTTATATGATACATTGTGTAGCTGGCTGTTTATATGTTACATTGTGTAGCTGGCTGTTTATATGTTACATTGTGTATCTGGCTGTTTATATGATACATTGTGTATCTGGCTGTTTATATGATACATTGTGTATCTGGCTGTTTATATGATACATTGTGTATCTGGCTGTTTATATGATACATTGTGTATCTGGCTGTTTATATGTTACATTGTGTAGCTGGCTGTTTATATGTTACATTGTGTATCTGGCTGTTTATATGATACATTGTGTATCTGGCTGTTTATATGATACATTGTGTATCTGGCTGTTTATATGTTACATTGTGTATCTGGCTGTTTATATGATACATTGTGTATCTGGCTGTTTATATGATACATTGTGTATCTGGCTGTTTATATGATACATTGTGTATCTGGCTGTTTATATGATACATTGTGTATCTGGCTGTTTATATGTTACATTGTGTAGCTGGCTGTTTATATGATACATTGTGTAGCTGGCTGTTTATATGATACATTGTGTAGCTGGCTGTTTATATGATACATTGTGTATCTGGCTGTTTATATGTTACATTGTGTAGCTGGCTGTTTATATGATACATTGTGTAGCTGGCTGTTTATATGATACATTGTGTAGCTGGCTGTTTATATGATACATTGTGTAGCTGGCTGTTTATATGATACATTGTGTAGCTGGCTGTTTATATGTTACATTGTGTATCTGGCTGTTTATATGTTACATTGTGTAGCTAGCTGTTTATATGATACATTGTGTAGCTGGCTGTTTATATGTTACATTGTGTATCTGGCTGTTTATATGATACATTGTGTATCTGGCTGTTTATATGATACATTGTGTATCTGGCTGTTTATATGTTACATTGTGTATCTGGCTGTTTATATGATACATTGTGTATCTGGCTGTTTATATGATACATTGTGTATCTGGCTGTTTATATGATACATTGTGTATCTGGCTGTTTATATGTTACATTGTGTATCTGGCTGTTTATATGTTACATTGTGTATCTGGCTGTTTATATGTTACATTGTGTATCTGGCTGTTTATATGATACATTGTGTATCTGGCTGTTTATATGATACATTGTGTATCTGGCTGTTTATATGATACATTGTGTATCTGGCTGTTTATATGATACATTGTGTATCTGGCTGTTTATATGTTACATTGTGTATCTGGCTGTTTATATGATACATTGTGTATCTGGCTGTTTATATGATACATTGTGTAGCTGGCTGTTTATATGATACATTGTGTATCTGGCTGTTTATATGATACATTGTGTATCTGGCTGTTTATATGATACATTGTGTATCTGGCTGTTTATATGTTACATTGTGTATCTGGCTGTTTATATGATACATTGTGTAGCTGGCTGTTTATATGATACATTGTGTAGCTGGCTGTTTATATGTTACATTGTGTATCTGGCTGTTTATATGATACATTGTGTATCTGGCTGTTTATATGATACATTGTGTATTTGGCTGTTTATATGTTACATTGTGTAGCTGGCTGTTTATATGATACATTGTGTATCTGGCTGTTTATATGTTACATTGTGTAGCTAGCTGTTTATATGATACATTGTGTATCTGGCTGTTTATATGTTACATTGTGTAGCTGGCTGTTTATATGATACATTGTGTATCTGGCTGTTTATATGTTACATTGTGTAGCTAGCTGTTTATATGATACATTGTGTAGCTAGCTGTTTATATGATACATTGTGTAGCTGGCTGTTTATATGATACATTGTGTATCTGGCTGTTTATATGTTACATTGTGTATCTGGCTGTTTATATGATACATTGTGTAGCTGGCTGTTTATATGTTACATTGTGTATCTGGCTGTTTATATGATACATTGTGTATCTGGCTGTTTATATGATACATTGTGTAGCTGGCTGTTTATATGTTACATTGTGTAGCTAGCTGTTTATATGTTACATTGTGTATCTGGCTGTTTATATGTTACATTGTGTAGCTAGCTGTTTATATGATACATTGTGTAGCTGGCTGTTTATATGATACATTGTGTAGCTGGCTGTTTATATGTTACATTGAGTAGCTAGCTGTTTATATGATACATTGTGTATCTGGCTGTTTATATGATACATTGTGTATCTGGCTGTTTATATGATACATTGTGTAGCTGGCTGTTTATATGATACATTGTGTAGCTGGCTGTTTATATGATACATTGTGTAGCTGGCTGTTTATATGATACATTGTGTATCTGGCTGTTTATATGATACATTGTGTAGCTAGCTGTTTATATGATACATTGTGTAGCTGGCTGTTTATATGTTACATTGTGTATCTGGCTGTTTATATGATACATTGTGTATCTGGCTGTTTATATGTTACATTGTGTAGCTAGCTGTTTATATGTTACATTGTGTAGCTGGCTGTTTATATGTTACATTGTGTATCTGGCTGTTTATATGATACATTGTGTAGCTGGCTGTTTATATGTTACATTGTGTAGCTGGCTGTTTATATGATACATTGTGTAGCTAGCTGTTTATATGTTACATTGTGTAGCTGGCTGTTTATATGTTACATTGTGTATCTGGCTGTTTATATGATACATTGTGTAGCTGGCTGTTTATATGTTACATTGTGTAGCTGGCTGTTTATATGTTACATTGTGTATCTGGCTGTTTATATGTTACATTGTGTATCTGGCTGTTTATATGATACATTGTGTAGCTGGCTGTTTATATGTTACATTGTGTATCTGGCTGTTTATATGTTACATTGTGTATCTGGCTGTTTATATGATACATTGTGTAGCTGGCTGTTTATATGTTACATTGTGTAGCTGGCTGTTTATATGTTACATTGTGTATCTGGCTGTTTATATGATACATTGTGTATCTGGCTGTTTATATGATACATTGTGTATCTGGCTGTTTATATGATACATTGTGTATCTGGCTGTTTATATGATACATTGTGTATCTGGCTGTTTATATGTTACATTGTGTAGCTGGCTGTTTATATGTTACATTGTGTATCTGGCTGTTTATATGATACATTGTGTATCTGGCTGTTTATATGATACATTGTGTATCTGGCTGTTTATATGTTACATTGTGTATCTGGCTGTTTATATGATACATTGTGTATCTGGCTGTTTATATGATACATTGTGTATCTGGCTGTTTATATGATACATTGTGTATCTGGCTGTTTATATGATACATTGTGTATCTGGCTGTTTATATGTTACATTGTGTAGCTGGCTGTTTATATGATACATTGTGTAGCTGGCTGTTTATATGATACATTGTGTAGCTGGCTGTTTATATGATACATTGTGTATCTGGCTGTTTATATGTTACATTGTGTAGCTGGCTGTTTATATGATACATTGTGTAGCTGGCTGTTTATATGATACATTGTGTAGCTGGCTGTTTATATGATACATTGTGTAGCTGGCTGTTTATATGATACATTGTGTAGCTGGCTGTTTATATGTTACATTGTGTATCTGGCTGTTTATATGTTACATTGTGTAGCTAGCTGTTTATATGATACATTGTGTAGCTGGCTGTTTATATGTTACATTGTGTATCTGGCTGTTTATATGATACATTGTGTATCTGGCTGTTTATATGATACATTGTGTATCTGGCTGTTTATATGTTACATTGTGTATCTGGCTGTTTATATGATACATTGTGTATCTGGCTGTTTATATGATACATTGTGTATCTGGCTGTTTATATGATACATTGTGTATCTGGCTGTTTATATGTTACATTGTGTATCTGGCTGTTTATATGTTACATTGTGTATCTGGCTGTTTATATGTTACATTGTGTATCTGGCTGTTTATATGATACATTGTGTATCTGGCTGTTTATATGATACATTGTGTATCTGGCTGTTTATATGATACATTGTGTATCTGGCTGTTTATATGATACATTGTGTATCTGGCTGTTTATATGTTACATTGTGTATCTGGCTGTTTATATGATACATTGTGTATCTGGCTGTTTATATGATACATTGTGTAGCTGGCTGTTTATATGATACATTGTGTATCTGGCTGTTTATATGATACATTGTGTATCTGGCTGTTTATATGTTACATTGTGTATCTGGCTGTTTATATGATACATTGTGTAGCTGGCTGTTTATATGATACATTGTGTAGCTGGCTGTTTATATGTTACATTGTGTATCTGGCTGTTTATATGATACATTGTGTATCTGGCTGTTTATATGATACATTGTGTATTTGGCTGTTTATATGTTACATTGTGTAGCTGGCTGTTTATATGATACATTGTGTATCTGGCTGTTTATATGTTACATTGTGTAGCTAGCTGTTTATATGATACATTGTGTATCTGGCTGTTTATATGTTACATTGTGTAGCTGGCTGTTTATATGATACATTGTGTATCTGGCTGTTTATATGTTACATTGTGTAGCTAGCTGTTTATATGATACATTGTGTAGCTAGCTGTTTATATGATACATTGTGTAGCTGGCTGTTTATATGATACATTGTGTATCTGGCTGTTTATATGTTACATTGTGTATCTGGCTGTTTATATGATACATTGTGTAGCTGGCTGTTTATATGTTACATTGTGTATCTGGCTGTTTATATGATACATTGTGTATCTGGCTGTTTATATGATACATTGTGTAGCTGGCTGTTTATATGTTACATTGTGTAGCTAGCTGTTTATATGTTACATTGTGTATCTGGCTGTTTATATGTTACATTGTGTAGCTAGCTGTTTATATGATACATTGTGTAGCTGGCTGTTTATATGATACATTGTGTAGCTGGCTGTTTATATGTTACATTGAGTAGCTAGCTGTTTATATGATACATTGTGTATCTGGCTGTTTATATGATACATTGTGTATCTGGCTGTTTATATGATACATTGTGTAGCTGGCTGTTTATATGATACATTGTGTAGCTGGCTGTTTATATGATACATTGTGTAGCTGGCTGTTTATATGATACATTGTGTATCTGGCTGTTTATATGATACATTGTGTAGCTAGCTGTTTATATGATACATTGTGTAGCTGGCTGTTTATATGTTACATTGTGTATCTGGCTGTTTATATGATACATTGTGTATCTGGCTGTTTATATGTTACATTGTGTATCTGGCTGTTTATATGTTACATTGTGTATCTGGCTGTTTATATGATACATTGTGTAGCTAGCTGTTTATATGATACATTGTGTAGCTGGCTGTTTATATGTTACATTGTGTATCTGGCTGTTTATATGTTACATTGTGTATCTGGCTGTTTATATGATACATTGTGTAGCTAATGTTTATATGATACATTGTGTAGCTGGCTGTTTATATGTTACATTGTGTATCTGGCTGTTTATATGTTACATTGTGTATCTGGCTGTTTATATGTTACATTGTGTATCTGGCTGTTTATATGTTACATTGTGTATCTGGCTGTTCATATGATACATTGTGTAGCTAGCTGTTTATATGTTACATTGTGTATCTGGCTGTTTATATGTTACATTGTGTAGCTGGCTGTTTATATGATACATTGTGTATCTGGCTGTTTATATGTTACATTGTGTATCTGGCTGTTTATATGATACATTGTGTAGCTAGCTGTTTATATGATACATTGTGTAGCTGGCTGTTTATATGTTACATTGTGTATCTGGCTGTTTATATGATACATTGTGTATCTGGCTGTTTATATGTTACATTGTGTATCTGGCTGTTTATATGTTACATTGTGTAGCTGGCTGTTTATATGTTACATTGTGTATCTGGCTGTTTATATGTTACATTGTGTATCTGGCTGTTTATATGATACATTGTGTATCTGGCTGTTTATATGTTACATTGTGTATCTGGCTGTTTATATGTTACATTGTGTATCTGGCTGTTTATATGTTACATTGTGTATCTGGCTGTTTATATGATACATTGTGTAGCTGGCTGTTTATATG